>NC_142928.1:26084846-26112346 GCF_046866305.1 Octopus bimaculoides
ATATATCCGTTAGACTTTTTAAGTTATAGTTTTTTGCACAAATAGACTTGCATACACATTGATATGTCATTCTTTTTCTTCAATTTTTCCCTATTGCTATTTAGATAGAAGCTTCTAAAATATATATATTTTGTTCGTTTTCTATATAAATATATATACGTCTGACTCTCTATGGCTTCTTTCTGTTAGTGAACCTGTTGTTTATATCTGTTAGACACACGTGTTTTTGTTTACATTATGTTTCGTCTCGATCTTTTATTATTTTTTAAATAGTCTTTCCTTACTGAATTTTATTTATAAATTTTTTTGATGATCTTTCTAAAAAATTCTTCACCCTGATGAGAATGACAATGCATGACTCTAATTATTATTATTATTATTATTATTATTATTATTATTATTATTATTATTATTATTATTGTTATTATTATTATTATTATTTTCTTTCTTTCTTAAATATTTGTATTGTATTTTGAAACGTGCGTATGCATTGAATTCAATTTTGTATTAAATTCAATTTTGATTTTAACATATTTTCTCCATTTTTATACTTGTTTATGGTATCTTTATACCTATAACGAATTTTTTCAATTATATATGTATAATATATTATATATGTATAATATACTGGTTGACCAATGCCTTGTAGGTGCATTTGGTAGACGGAAACTGTGTTGAAGCCCATTATGCATACATATATACATATATAATTGAAAAAATTCGTTATAGGTATAAAGATACCATAAACAAGTATAAAAATGGAGAAAATATGTTAAAATCAAAATTGAATTTAATACAATATTGAATTCAATGCATACGCATGTTTCAAAAGACAATACAAATATTTAAGAAAGAAAAAAAATAATAATAGGAGTTCATTAATATAATAATATTATAATAAATTGAAAGTGAAATACATCACTCGACTAACATATTTTCTTTCTTGCAGTTTCTCTTCAAGGTTGCAATATTCCTCTTCAACTTCACCTCGATTGTGTCATCAGCGGCAATTCCGACTCAGTGTGAAATACCCACCAGTCTGAAAGTCCAGTACGAGAGTCTGTCCAGTGCAGCCATTGGCAATAACTTTTTTCTACCAGCTGAAATGTCTCCAGCCGGAAGTAAACAATCACTGATCGACGGGAATAAAACTTGCCCAACATCTACTGCTTCTACAGATAGCATACGTGAACGCTCAACCTGTCCTTGGTACCTGAACATAACTCATGATTCAACAATTTTCCCTCCATCACGTACTGAAGTAGTGTGTCGCTGTACAAAGTGTTTAGACACTGACAACAGCAACCATCAATGTGTGATGGTATATACTCCAATGACTGTCCTGAAACGTACAGGTGAATGTGTTGATGGACTGTATGTGTATAAACCAAGTGTCATCCATGTAGCCACAGCCTGTGCGTGTGCACGGAAGGTTGATGTCATTAAGAAAGAAATTGAGCCGGAATATGAGACGTAACAAATGCTAAAATAATTAAATGTACACTGCATATCTCGCAACAGTTATTCATAATTTTATGAAACTTATGTACACCACTATGTGGTGATTAATGCATAGATGCATACATGCATACATACATTAGTATGTATGTGTGTGTATTTGTTTTAACATACACATTATAACATCGACATTTGCATATTTAAAACAAAAATCTTCTTGCAATTTTACTTAATCATCAGTAACTTATTTCATTATATCTGTACATATTAAATCATTCACAAAATCATTTACGAATTATTTAACCACACAAAAGGTTATGTCATCTTTTATTTAAACACACACACACACACGCACTGGTACGTTGACTCAGTCAGAAACACCCACGCACAATTTCACACACACCTATACAGACTTATGTGTATACTTCCTATTTTCATACTTGACGCCGATTAGTTAGCTGAAGCTAGAAATGACCGGACTTTTTCCTTACATTTAAGGATCAGAATGTGTCAATTGATGGAAAGATGTCTTCCCATTTGAAAGGAAATGAAAAAAAAAAAAAGACACGATGAGGTAGAAAACCTTTATTAAATACATAAATCTATTGAATTTTATGATTTCATGATGATATTATCACATTAGTTTGATACTTTGAATGAAATTTATCCTTACAAAATAAAAATAAAACATTACAGAAATTCAAATCATTCATCTCAATGTCTTAGCACACATTTGCGACACAGAGGTTATTTACAAACCTATACATTTCTCTGGTTCTGCTTCGGCATTTCGTTTTCACACATGTATGTCTGACTTTATTTCTAGAGGTGGCTGTTTCCTCAATAAGGCGTTTGATAGTACATGAACAGACGTGAGGTGAATCACCATGAAGTTCTTCAACAACTTTTTTTGAATATATTCCCTTTGGACTAGCGACTGAGTTGCAAACACTTGTGTATGTTACCCACATATCTATAAGAGCAACATCTCAAATATATTTTTTTTTAAACCGTGCATTGGCCATAATCTACTGTTTGCTTTGACTGAATGAAGCCGTGCCATTTGGTCAAGCTAGATTACGCCTACCTTAGTTTTGCTATAAAAAATGTATGGTGTCAAATTTCTTCTGGGGGTTATTCTCAGAAGAAACTTCTACAGGTTGATGTATGGTACTGAAAACAAAACAAAATTTGATTTTTCGCACTGATATAATGTGTGAAAGTAGGCTTTGTGGATTTCAAAACCACAGTACCATGGAATGGTTTCACCTGTTTTATTGCTTCCAGTAGAATTGTTCCGACTAAACTGCAGTTTTGCTTTGCGAGCTGTAAAGGCTTTGCAATTACTGAATATCCAAAACGTTGTCACATGTATTTATAAACAAAAGAAAGTGCAATGTTCAAAAGTTGACAATACGTTAATTGACGCGTGTGGTCCTTGCACCATTATGTGCTTTATTATTTTTACAGTTGGTGCAGACAACCTATAATTATAGAATCTCGTGAATTCCACTTTCTTTCTCTTTCTCTTACATATATATATATATATATATATATATATATGTATATATATATATATATATATATATATATATATATATTTCTGATTCGATGTGAGGAAGCAATACTAAACAGGTGAAACGCTGACGTCACTGTATGGACAGAATTTGGTTTTTCGATTTAAAAGTATGACATTATAAAAACGTGTGTGCTTCATTTACACAATTGTGATATAAATTGCCACTTTCTCTGTAAAGTGATCTGTAATATAATTAGTTGATCTCACATATATACACCCGCTCACACCCGTACACACATACTCATACACACACGCACACATACAAAATCCAATCCCCCAAAACACAGAAACGCTCACTGATTCGTATTTATTATATAAAACACTGTATATATGTATATTAGTTTATATACACACTTATGTAACATATAAATTCTTGATTAAATATATCTTTATGCTATGTATATTTTTATACTATATGTGTTTCCCTGGATGGAAATAGATATGCATTCATTTGTATTACCCATTAATATTTTAATTTTTTTCTTTTATATTGTAATAAAACCACGTTTGAAAAAAAACTCGCCTGTTTTACTTTCAATTCTTACACTTTTATTTCTTACGTTAGCTTCCGTCTTACATTAGCCTCCTTTGATGTATGTATGCTATGCCGCGTCATTGTAATTATTCACGACGAAACATAATTACCGCAGCTCTAGTTATTGATCATGTTAATGGATATATTGTGATCAATTTGATATGCCTTTATTTACATCCAATAATTTCTCTCCATTTTGAACATGTGTCAACAAAAAATTTCAAACAGTTGTAAATTTCTGATATTAGCATGACCCATCGGCACATGTGGCTTTAATTTCAGCAGGCCATGTGTGAGCTGGTGTTTGCTAGAGTATATCTTACATTTGCATTGTAATCTAAACACAATATTCGAATTTGAAAACATTGCTTGTTGTTGTTCCGCAACAGTGTACAACATAATTCCAGATATTATCATTATCGATAGTAAATAGTTTGGAGAAACAATGCATTCTGCGTTGCACGGTGATGCTGCTTTCAAATTCTATCGTATATTTTAATGATACTGGAATTTAAACTGTAGAATTGTTGCTTTAATTCTCACTGTATATGCTTTTTAATATATCAGATAGAATATTAATTCATGAGATGCACGCCGAACAGAGAGAATCCAAACAATAACGTATCCATACTGAATATATTTTGAGAGATTCCAATGTGAATATCAGATCGATGGTGCTTTTCGCCATTTGAGATCACCTCACTTTAGACGTTTATTTATGGCACATGTGATTCACCGGTGGAGGTAGTAGAATTTCAAACTCTAGTATAAACGGAAATTTTTAAAATATAAATGAGATCATTACATAAAATGAGAAACACGCATATGAAGAAGGAAAATGCCAATTAAACAGCAATAAATGAAATCAATTACGCCAATCAGAAAGCAGTATAGATAATATGCGTCGATTAGATTGAAGCAAAATGGTTTGGAAAATGGAAAAATCTTCTACGTTTCGAGCCTACGCTCTTTAACAGAAAGGAATAATAGAAAATAAACAGAGAGAGAAAGAGAGAGAGAGAGAGAGAGAGAGAGAGAGAGAGAGAGAGAGAGAGAGAGAGAGAGAGAGAGAGAGAGAGAGAGAGAGAGAGAGAGAGAGAGAGAGAGAGAGAGAGAGAGAGAGAGAGAGAGAGTGAAAAAAAATTTGCCGATTTCAGCAGTCCAGTATTCCGAAAAATAATATATATATATATATATATATATATATATATATATATATATATATATATATAAAATTCAGATGAGTGGTACAACAAGGCACCGATATTTACGGGACAATAGCAATCGATATAAATACGACGCTATTGTATAGCTTCACTGCGTATATACTGGCAAAAATGCGTGTGTGCAACAAACATGAAAAACTTGTCTTACCTTAGGAAGAACATTCGAAAATGGACAACCTAGAATAAGGATAATGCAGTGGTGAAACGTATTTGAAGAGTCTGAAACCTAGGTACTGCATTATCCTCATTCTGGGTTGTCCATTTTCGGATGTTCTTCCTAAGGTAAGACAAGTTTTTCATGTTTGTTGCACACACGCATTTTGCCAGTACATACGCAGTGAAGCTATACAATAGCGTCGTATTTATATCGATTTCTATTGTCCAGTAAATATCGGTGCCTTGTTGTACCACTCTTCTGAATTTTATATATACCCTTATAGGGCTATTTTTTGCTGGAAATTAATACATTTGTATTGAAATGTTTTTCATTATATATATATATATATATATATATATATATATAATCTGGTAATTATTCATATATTAATTAATATCGATTAATTATCAGGAGGCCAGCACATCTAAAGAATCAAAGAGATTCAGAAATATTTTCTGCAATCTCAGGGGATTAAGGTACATATGTCTTGCCCGCTCAAGTTTTGGTATGCTGCTATATTTCATGTTGAGAACAATTTAGGTCTTAATAGACACAAGAGATGATCTATTTCTAGCGCATTATATATATATATATATATATATATATATATAATTTAGATTCAAGGTGAATATGGTACTTAAGTTTAGGCACCAGAATTAAGTATGGTATTATCCAAACAATTCCAAAATAAGGTGATTAAAAATCAAAATAAGCAACAAGGATATTCAAGGTTAATATTTGCTTAGGTATGCCGAGACTAATAAACTGGTGTAGAACTCAATATGCTTATGGTCCAGAACACAATGTTAGATGAGTATAGAACGGTAATAAGAACAAAGAGATGACACCGGAAAAAAAAATAAAACGTAACGAAATGAACATCATTCGCGTACAGCTGTTTCTGTTATAAGATGTGGTAGACTCTTAGTTGAGTACCTCTATAGCATCCAATAGGTTCATCAGCCTTAAATATCAAGTGCACTTAATTAGGGAAAATTACTTCGGTGTATATATATATATATATATTTATATATATATATATATATATATATATATATATATATATATATATATATATATATATATATATATATATATATATATATATATATATATATATATATATATATAAAACTTACTTGGAAAAGGATGCGTGGCGTTCGATCATATAATAATATAAATAATATATAAATATATGCATATATCCATACATATATTTACATACCTACAACTATATGTATACATACATGCATATATGGGTACAGGGAATAAAAAAAAACGTTAAACACAATGAGAAACGAAAACGAACTTTTTTCGAACAACGAAAAAAAAAAAAGAAAAACAAAACAGAGAAACGAAACATGTAACATAAAGAGTATACCTCTTCGTCAGTTGTTCCTGTTCCATCTACTTCGCGTTTCGAAGGCAAGGACAATACGCGACTTCGTTGGAACAGTTCTTCCCACAAAGCAAATTAAATAAATTTGAATTATTTGCGGAGGGTGAGAGTGTTAACAGGAATAGGACAGTGAGAACAAGACAATAAAAACAATAAAAAAAAGACAGTGACAACAAGACAGTGAAAACAAATGGTGAGGGCTGTTGAGCCAAGACGATAGAAAAATTGTTATAAACGCTAAGTAGAAGTGCCATGATAGAAGAGACAGACAAAACACGTCTGTTCTTTAGGAAGGTAGCGGGCAGAAAGAGAAAACTCCTTTCGTCACGTCTAAACGACGATAGAGTCAAGGAGAAAGAGGAGGAGTGAGAGAGAGAAACAGAAACAATGACTCTTCTACTATCTGTCCTTGTGTAGTTCCATCCTCTCCCTCTTTCTCTCTCTCTCTCTCTCACACACACACACACACTGTGTATATATATATATATATATATATATATATATATATAAGGTGAAGTATATTTGCTACTTAAATGTGGCTGACTCCTAAGAGTGGGTGTTACTGTTGCTTTTAACCCAGAAAAACTTCTCCAGCTGGCTATCGACACACATCTGTGTCCTGTCTATATTTGCAAAGGGAAGTTATCTTTCCCATCTTGGAGATGTTCTCCTTGGGCTAAAAACAACAGTAACATCCACCCTTAGGGGTCAGCCACATTTAAGTGGCAAATATACTTCACTTTGTCGTGCAGTTACTGTTAATACCTCGTTCAGAGATTTAACATTGCTATATATATATATAACATATATGCATTTTCGATCAAATCTCATATGTGTCAATATGGGATCCCTTGACGACAATGTAAATTTCATTGGATTAACGTATCTTGGCCCGACAAGTAGCTAGCGGATTACCCCTCGTTTGAACTATTGCTACTTCCGTGGTTTCTCTTACCTATGAAACATATACAGCCTGGATTTTATCTACTCCATTTCCGAATTTTGAATTTCTCTTCGCATATACAGCAAACCCAGCTTCTAACTGAAACGATTTTTTCAGCTTATCGAACTTCAATTTGGGGAAAATGTACACCCTTCTGCGTCAATAAACCACTATTCTTCCTGGAAACTGTTTTTGATACCTTCTACAGAATGTTTGAAACTTACCGACATCCTGCACCTTGATTCTTGAATGTTACCATTACATTTATATATTTATATATACATATATATATATATATATATATATATATATATATATATATATATATATATATATATATATATATATATATTTATATATATATATATATTTATATATATATATATATATATATTTATATATATATATATATATATATTTATATATATATATATATATATATTTATATATATATATATATATATATATATTTATATATATATATATATATATATATTTATATATATATATATATATATATTTATATATATATATATATATATATTTATATATATATATATATATATATATATATATATATATATGTATACATAGATATATATAAATACATGTACACACACACACACACGCATATACACAGGTTGGCGCATAAATACAAAACAATGTGGAAAACTTAGTACTCGTATACCAAGATTAGAGTAATATGATTTCTTATTTAAACTACAAAATATTCTCAGAACTGTTGCTCAGAGTTTCACGTTCCCGTTCGTCGGAAAGTTATTATAAATACTGACTTTTAGATAATAATTGTGCAAGTAATACAATTTTGTTTGTTGTATAACAAATAATCCGACTGGTTAAATTTTCAAAAACGTAATGGTAAATATTTGGTTATGGATAGATATTTAAATTAATAGAAAGATGTGATGGATTGAAAAAATGCCTTACATTGGATAGGGAGGAATTTCAAAAATAAGTAATTACAAATTAGTAATGGGACTTGAAGAATAAAGTGATGGGTATTGAAAGATTGAAATAAATTAAATTGAAAGTTATATTATGCTTTTATAAATATACACACAAATGGCGTTATGTTATGTATGTTATGTTATGTACACACAGGTATAGCATTATATGCGTACGCACACAAACCCATCTGCATCCATATAAACATATATACGTGCGTGTGCAGGTGCGTGTGCAGGTGTGTGCGTGTGTGTGTGTGTCTGTGTGTGCGTCTGTGTTTGTCTCCCGCCACAGCTTGACAGCCGGCGTTGTTGTGTTTACGCCCCCGTAACTCGCGGTTCGGTTTATGGTGTCGATAGAATAAGTCCCAAGCTTAGAATAAACTACGTCCGACTAGAAATTCTTCAATGCAGCACCCCCATCATTGCCGAGTGTAATGACTGAAACAAGTAAAAGATAAAAGATAAAACATATAGTGAGAGAGAAATAAGAGAGAGAGAGACAGAGAGAAAGAGAGAGAGAGAGAGAGAAAAGAGGACTGAAGCAAAAACCACGTGAATAAAAAAAAAACCTGCTATGTGTATGACTGCGTGTTGTCGTATGGAGTGAGTGATTGAATGACACTCTACGAAGCCGATTCTGAAGCTTCCAAGAAACAAGATGATAAATTTCAATATTCATACCATCTGTTGTTGACATAAACTGCATAATTTTAAACCTATAGTTGATACGTTGTATTTCAAATGTTTTACTCGTGTGATACATTCTTTTTTCAGCAGTAGTTGAAGTCTTTTCTACTGAGTTAATCAGTTAAATATTGCCTTTTTTTTTATTCACCTACAAGCGCACGCTGTTTAAGCGAATATAGGTGTTATGTCTCAAGCTACTGCTATCTAGCACCTTCGGATGATCTGTGCACAAACGCTACACGACGTCTACTCAACTGTCAGTCGACCGTCAGTCCACTCATACCACGGTCAGACTACCTCTATTTATATGTCTTGGTCGAGCCTACTTCTTCGCTTGGGAGGGGGGGCGTCGACACAACAATAGGCATGTCTCTCTCTGCAATAATGTCTGCATAGGGGTTTGGCATTCTATCTGTCTTACCCTCCTCGAATGCATGCAAGGCTGTCCTCAAAGGGATTAAAAGTTGAAAAACGTGACACATATGGCAATGAGCACTGAATAGAATTTCCCTTGCTACTTCAGTGGTGTGCAGCGATACGGAGGAATTTTAATCTTTTCTCCTTGTGCGCTATCTTATATTGGCCTAGTCAGCCACTGAAGCAGACAAGGGGATCTCCGTTCCTTTCATCTTCTTTTGAGAAGTCAAGATAAGATGATAATGATTTTGTTTCCAAGCTTCAGTATTTTGTGTTCAGATATCATAAGTTTTATTAAATAAGGTGATTCAGATTTAAATGGCGATAGTATTTATAAGGTTAAAGAAAATAACTGTTGATAACGTTAGAGCTAGTTCGATAATTTATAAAATATCGAATTATTACAAAATATATGTTTATCAAAGAAGCTTAGAGCATATGTACCTATAGACGTGCGCTTGTCTTTGTATCCGTAAATTAACACTACACTGTGTTCTGCTTAGACTTACAACGTTTATAAAAAAATGTATTGCTTTATATGGAGTTCACACTTTGATAGTTGCTCAGGATTACGACTCATACTCGCTGTCATTTCTCCCTTTATGATATTGACATCCTCAGCACACTCACGCGCACACATTCGTGTGCACACAGACACATGCACATACGCACACACTCTCGTACACAAAATGAGAAAGAGAGAGAGAGAGAGAGAGAGAGAGAGAGAGAGAGAGAGAGAGGGAGAGAGAGAAAGGGAGAGAGATAGGCAGAACGTGAGAAGCTACAGCTACATCAATCACCCTTGGGTTATGTGCATACAATCCCTCAACATATTTTGGTGATTGTTGCCAGGATCCAGATAGTCTTCACAGCGACACAATACTTCAATATATGATAGAGGGAAAACTGACTCGTGAGTAGTAGTCAGTTTAATAGTACAGGTTGAAAGTTCGTGGATAATAGCAGCAGAAAGAAACAGTAGATTTTGGGCAAGGTTTATTTCCATTGGTCAGTGTGATGGCTGGTCACTGTCGGCTGAAGCTATTTTAGACAGAAGAAATTACCTGAATCCAATGTTTATGTTCTGGACAAGCTCTTGTATTGGATA
This sequence comes from Octopus bimaculoides, assembly GCF_046866305.1. Taxonomy (NCBI): domain Eukaryota; kingdom Metazoa; phylum Mollusca; class Cephalopoda; order Octopoda; family Octopodidae; genus Octopus; species Octopus bimaculoides. The sequence goes on from NC_142928.1 coordinate 26,095,324, forward strand.
TTCAGGTGGATTGATTTTTTTTACCATGGGTGGTAGCTGCCACGAAGAAAAGCAATTAAAACATAATCAAAGCAGAAATTTACAATGTAGGAAAGAACCAGGTAGAAAATACATTTTATCTTTTCATCAAGTACTTTCAATACATTTAACCGAAATACTTATGGTAAAATGCATTTAATAGCTTAGCAAATGTTAAATTAATGGCATACTTTAGACATGAATAGCAATTTATGTGAAAAAATATGTCACAAGCATTAATTGCAAAATTGTGAATGAGAGACATATAGTCATATATCGTTATGTTACTTAAATGACAAGACTGAAAAATAAACAAAACAATAGTCGATATAAGTGTGTCAGGCAACAGGGAAAGAAAGCGAAAGAACCAAAAAGAATAAAAAACAGCAACAACAACAGACGAGTAATAAAGAAAAGAGGAGTGAGAACTGTCAGATATATGCATAAGTTTGTAAAGAAACAAACGTATGTTGAAAAAATGTTCCTAGTGAACTTAGAAATCTATAACCGAGGGTTTACAATACACTGTAGAGATTATATGTTTTAAAGAGTACGTTACAATTCAACGGTGGAGGCGCAATGGCCCAGTGGTTAGGGCAGTGGACTCGCGGTCATAGGATCGCGGTTTCGATTCCCAGACCGGGTGTTGTGAGTGTTTATTGAGCGAAAACACCTAAAGCTCCACGAAGCTCCGGCAGGGGATGGTGGCGAACCCTGCTGTACTCTTTCACCACAACTTTCTCTTACTCTTACTTCCTGTTTCTGTTGTGCCTGTAATTGAAAGGGTCAGCCTTGTCACACTGTGTCACGATGAATATCCCCGAGAACTACGTTAAGGGTACACGTGTCTGTGGAGTGCTCAGCCACTTGCACGTTAATTTCACGAGCAGGCGGTTCCGTTGATCGGATCAACTAGAACCCTAGACGTCGTAAGCGACGGATTGCCAACAACAACAATTCAACGGTGAATGAATGATCGGTGAGAGCTGAGCTACGACTCGTTGAATGAACAGAAGTCGCCGAAGTGTCATTCAGAAAAAAGAAAAAAAATTGCAGATAAGATACAATTTTCAAACCGTCACATTTGCCAAGTTTCAAGGAGCTGCGAAGATCACTATAAAGTTCTTGACTTCTTTGGTGTCCCTACCCAAGTGTCACCGAGGCATGACCATTTGATGGTCTCTCACTCTCATGACTACTTCCAATGCAGAGAATAATTTTTTACTAAGTTTTTAGATTTTCATGTAAAGATAATTTTTTATCATTTAAATAATGCTAGTTGAAGGCAATATTTCTTGACAATAAAATAAACAAAATATCACTTAACAGAACAATTCTTGCACTGTCCTACGCATATATCCGAAGGATCCTCACTTGCGGAAATAAATTAGTGTCATAAAAATAAAAGAGACAAATGAATAACTAGATTCATAATACATATTCTTTTTTTCTTTTTAAATTCTTTCAGACATTTGACTGCTGCCATGCTGGAGCTCCTCCTCTAATTGAGCAAATCGACCCCAAGACTGATTCTTTGAATGCCTAGTACTTATTCTATCGGTCTCTATCGCCGAACCGCTAAGTTACGGGGACATAAGCACACAAACATCGCTTGTTAAGTGATGGTGGGGGACAACACAGTCACTAAAGCATACACACACACGCAAACACACACACACACACACACACACACACACACACACACACATGCAAACATACATAGACACACACAACGGGCTTCTTTTTAGTTTCTGTCTACGAAATCCACTCACAAGGCTTTAATCGGCCCGAGACTATAGTAGAAAACACCTGTCTAAGATGCCACGTAGTGGAACTGTACCCGGAACCATGTGGTTGGGAAGCAAGCTTCTTATCACACAGTCACATCTGCGCCTATTTTCAATAATTTTTTAATTCCTAATGTACCTATGTGGTATAGAGTGAAATGTCTTATAAATCATTTTGCATGTCAGATTGTATATTATATGCAACATGATTTTCTGATTTACAGTGTCTATAATGTTTTCCTACGTGTCACATATATTGGAGCATTTCGAAGGCAACATTGAACTTCATAACATTATAATATATCTTTCACGTTAATTTGATTCCGAACTCAACAACCTTAGCTATGTAATGAAATCAAAACAGACTCGTAATTGAATAAAATTCGAGGCTTATGTCTTAAACAATTACCATGATTAAGGGATAAAATCGAACACATTGTTTGTCGAAATCTTGAATATGATAAATCCAAGAAATTAAATTCTATAAATTTATAACAGAATAAAAAGGACATTTATAAAGTATGAATTGCCACAGGTTTTGGTATTTTATGCTAATTGCAATACGATTTATAGCAAAATAAGAATTTTAAATGAAGGCGATTGGTCAATTTGATGTAGACGCCTTTGATGAGAATCCAATAAGATTCGAAAATCGATTAACGTTGTACATCATTTTTCAATCCTCCGACTAATAGCTAAACCAGCCATGTTTATATATCTAGTATATAGGTCAGACACACACACACGCATACATATATACATACATACATACATACATACATACATACATGCATACATACAAACATACAAACATACATACATATATACAAACATACATACATACATACATACATACACACATACATGCATACATACGTACATACATACATACATACATACATACATATGTCTATGGACAACTGCTTCGAAACCTCCAGCTTCTATATCCGACTATAAATTCATATTCATACCAATAATAATTGGAGCACTAGGATTTGTTAGTAAATGCTTAAAGGAGAATCTGGATAAACTGGGATTTTCTGAAAGAGAAGTCGGCCGGTTAATTCGTACATTAAAAGGGCAATCTGTGAGTGGAACAGTAAAAATATGCAAGACTTTTCTCAAGTTCCAAATGTGAATTTGTCTGTGTTAACTACATCCCAAAGATGGAGCCTTGTATCTTTGTTGGAAACCGGCTCCCTTTTCAGTGGAAGATTTATAATTAAAAAAAAATAATAAAAGAGACATACACACGTATTCATGCAGTCATACATTTGTGCATTTATGTGCGGATGCACTTGTGCTAGAAACCATAGTTTTGAGAGAAATAAAGGAATGAAAACTTTCTTTCCAGACATTTGATATGCGGAAAGGCGATTATCCTGACGGACTATTCCACGGTTTTTTGACAGCACTTCAGCGAAAACATACCTTGTTTTCGTTCGTAATGAAGATCATAAATTATTAATAAGCATGTATGTATGTATGTATGTATGTATGTATGTATGTATGTATGAGTGGAGGCGCAATGGCCCAGTAGTTAGGGCAGCGGACTCGCGGTCATAGGATCGCTGTTTCGATTCCCAGACCGGGCGTTGTGAGTGTTTATTGAGCGAAAACACCTAAAGCTCCACGAGGCTCCGGCAGGAGATGGTGGCAAACCCTGCTGTACTCTTTCACCAAAACTTTCTCTCGCTCTTTCTTCCTGTTTCTGTTGTGCCTGTAATTCAAAGGGTCAGCCTTGTCACACTGTGTCACGCTGAATATGCCCGAGAACTAAGTTAAGAGTACACGTGTCTGTGGATTGCTCAGCCAGTTACACTTTAATTTCACGAGCAGTCTGTTCCGTTGATCGGATCAACTCGAACCCTCGACGTGGTAAGCGACGGAGTTCCAACACACATGTATGTATGTATGTATGTATGTATGTATGCACACACATATACATATAGGTAGTTCGTGGTTATTTAGTTGGTAACTTCTCAGCATGTACCTGGCAAACGGTTTCCATTATAGGCATATTAATAATTTAATGCCCCAACTTAATCATCCTGTCAAAAGATTAAGGACGATCGTTTAAAGATATCAGATACTCTGCAAATCTTATTTCATAGTAATAGTAGTTACAACTGTCAAGCCCCCAAGAAATATAATGAAAGAAAATCAGTGGACAATAACAGTCCCATTGCATGCAACGATTCTTCAGTAGCATGGTAATTTACATGCTGAACGAATTATGAATAAATTATCATGCTGTTTAAACATATGTAGCGTGTATTGCATTCATCTTTTATTACACACACAAAGACACACACACATTCACTCATATGTATATATATAAATATATATATATATATATATATATATATATATATATATATATATATATATATATATATATATATATATATATATATATATATATATATATATATATATATATATTGTTTTAAAGATGAAAAAAAATTGAAATTGTGGAGTTACTAATTGTTTATTCTTAACAGCAAATTGGTCATCTTTACTTGCAGTTGTTTCTATTTATACTCAATAAACATTAAATTTCCATTTATGCGACACGAGCATAATATCATTAGAGGATAGAAAAAAACAAAAAAGAAATAGATGTACACTTGGATGCTCTATGTGTGTTTGGGAATTCAATTTTAGCAAACTGAATGTTATGGTTTATGATTTGTATTGTTGTATGCTCTGGCGAGGGGTTTACAGGCTGATGAGATATAAATAAATAGAATAGAGATGATAGACGAAAGTTAAATACAAATAAGGTAAATTTATAGTTGCTAAAACAATGAAATATTCATGTATAAATAAAGAATGAAATATTCATTTATGCACATATTGAACGATAAATTATTCATTAAGTACATACATTGTTGATTATTAAAATATCTACATACATTATTTACATTATTTACATTTCACGGATATTTGTTCTCATCTTGTTTGTTGTTAACACGACGTTTCGGCTGATATACCCTCCAGCCTTCATCAGGTGTCTTGGGGAAATTTCGAACTTGGGTGACATTGCTGTTTTTGTGATCACGTGTATGCTGTAGTCTGCAGTTTTGTCATACACAGGAAGTTGGAACAAAAAGACAACGGGAAATTTTGTATTAAATTTGGGAAGCCTGCCACAGAGATATTGAGCATGGTTCGGCAATGATACGGCGACAAGGTAATGAGTTGTACCCAATGTTTCAAGTGTCGCAGGCGCTTCAAAAGAGGAAGAACATCCCTGGAAAATGAGGAGCGATCTGGAAGACTTGCCACGAGTGTCACTCCCGGAAATGTGGAGAAAATTAATCAAACTGTGTATGAGAATGGTTAGAGGACAATCAACGACATTACTGATGTTGTTGTTCTGTCGTATGGGTCCGTGCAGGTAATCCTAACGTCTGAACTGAACAAGCAGCGTGTAGCTGCCAAGCTTGTCTCCCGCCTGCTGACCACTAAGCCGAAAGAACACCGCATCGATGTCTCTTAAGATGTCCGCCAGCGTGTCACTTATGACCCATCCTTTATGTTGATGATCATTACCGGTGACGAGAGTTGAGTTCTGAGACGGAGAAAGCACGACGGAAGAAAGCACGACAGAACCTTAGATTAATTAATAGTCTGCTCATTGTTTTCTTCGACATCTGCTATATTGTGCATCGAGAATTCGTCCTCCAGAGCCAGACCGTCAATCGAAAGTTCTGCTGGGACGTTTTGAAGCTTTTGAGAGATATCATAGATATCAAAACCTCTAAAATCCTGACAACAACTAGGAACTTCCATAGAAACAGTGATGTTGACAGGCTCTACCTTAGAAGAAATGAAGTTGGTATAGACCTGAGATCAGTGCAGATGGCCTTCAAATGCCGAATGGTATCACTCAGGCAGTACCTGCTGAACAACAGCAGCAAAAAGTCCTGAAAATTGAAGTGAACAACATTGTACGAGTTGGCAGTGAACTCCTCAAGAAACACTCTCTTCCTGGGCTCTCTTACCTCAGAGAAGACCTGGATGGAAAGCACTCAGCATACAAAACAAAAAAGGCTATGAATAGGTATGTTGCCCGGAAGCTTGAAGAAGACAGTAGAATTGACACTGGACACGTGACCATTTCATCATATCACACTTTGAAGGCTATGCGCTTGCAACCTTGGAACAGGAGATTGCCACAAAGCACCTGGTGAACAATAAAGACAGTGATGCTCTTGTAATCCCAAAGTGAAACCGCATGTGTAGTATATGTCATGTTTCTGTGGAAGACATTACGTATGTGATTAGCAGCTGTCCTAAAACATCGTCATGGTGCTACCTCCCTCTGTGGCACGATGTCCTGAAATAAACTTCGAAAATCTATCTGTTGTGGAATACATTCATAAACACCAACTCAAGCAATACTGGTGGAATATTGCCATCAAAGCTTCTGTTAAATGTGAGTATAACACGTCGGATATTACCGTTTGGGAAAGAGGGCCAAGGTATGTACCATCCTAGAGGATAGCTTCCCTGCAGAAGTAAACATCTCTTTGAAAATCAAAGAAAAAGAAGATATCTATGGACAACTGTTTCGAAACCTCCAGATTATGAATTCATAATCTTACAAATAATAATTGGAGCACTAGGTTTTGTTCGTAAATGCTTAAAGGAGAATCTTGGTAAACTGGAATTTTCTGAAAGACAAATTGACCGTCTGATTCGTACATTACAAGTGCAATCTGTGAGTGGAACAATAAAAATATGCAAGACTTTTCTCAAGTTTCGAATGTGAATTTGTCTATGTTAACTACATCTCAAAGATGGAGCTTTGTATCTTTGTTAGAAACCGGCTCTCTCCTCACTAGAAGACTCCTAATAATTAAAATATAGAAGAGACATATATACATATACACACGCACGCATACATGCATACATACATAACAAATAGCTACATACTAGGGTCTGAAACTGCAAGAGATAATAATGTAATCCATAATTTTTTGTGGTTGACCTTAAGATTTATACTAAAAATGTCGAGAGTCCCAGATGAACCTTCCCAGCAGCAGGAGGTGCAAATGAAGATAGTGACATCAAACTCCCTTATTCACTAAATGCCACATATCAGAGGAGGCTCTCAATAATAACAGTGTATCATGACGGCGGTGCCTCAGCATGGCCGCAGCTTTGAGCTGAAACTGATGCCAAAAACAACTGCAATTTATAGCATCTTCTCTCTGACATAGGAATGGAATTTAACCAGAAGAAGTGTTCTTGTTTAATTGTTGAACGGAGAAAATCAGTCTCCCAGACTCAAAGCCTGTGCATTAATGGTCCCACAACCTGCCCTGCCTCACACAAAGAATGCTCCAAGTAACTTGGAATTGATGAAGATAATGTGAATAAAGACAGAGTGACCTAAGAATATTACACCAGGATTAGAAAAATATGGCAGTCCGTACTCTTCTCTTACAAGACAATATCCAACAATGAATTTACAGTACCAGTGCTGATTCCAACATTTGGGATACTTGATTGTTCAGGAAAAAAAGTTCACTCCATAGACATTAAAACCTGCATGATTCTAACGCCAACTGGTAATGTCCACGAAAATAATGATATCGACAGGCTCTACCTAAGAAGAAATAAAGGAGGTAGGGACTTGAGATTAGCGCAGACAGCCTTCGAATGTCGCATAGTGTCTTTCAGATAACAATTGCTAAACAACAAAAGCAAAAATGAATACATAAACTTAGTGCTGAAAATGAAGGAAACAAGACTCTACGCACTGAAAATGAGTTCCACAGGAAGTTTTTTTTTGGGGGGGGAGGGGCTGACGATGTCCCATATAACCCCAAATTAACCGGACGAATTTACTTTCAGACCTGGAAGGGAAACGCTCAGCATACAAAAAAAAGGAAAAAAAATAATCATGCATGGGTATGTTACCTGTAGACATGAAGAAGATCGTAACACTGACATGAAGCGAAGCCTCTCGTGAACTCGTGACCGCTACATCACATCACACTTCGAAGGCTATGTATTTTCAATCTAAGAACAGCAGATTTCTACTAAATATCTAATCAACAGAAGAGAAAGTGAAGCACTTGGAGTTCCAAGACGCAACCGTAAATATAAACTATGTCATATTGCTGTGGAAGACATGACACATGTGAGTAGCAGTTGCCCCAAATTGTCATGAAAGTTCTATGTCCCCATGCGACATGACATTATCGCAAAAAACAATATACAATGCCATTCGGAAAAAGAAAACTGTCCTGGACTAGATATAGAGAATCTCGCTGTTATTGAATACGTATACAAATAACAGCGCAAGGAATACTGGTGGAAAATTCCCATCTGTCAAGTGTAAGCGTAACATGCCGGATATTGCTGTTAGGGAGAGCATGTACCGTCACAGAGGTCAGCTGTCCTGCTGACGTGTCTATCTCTTTCAAGATCAAAGAAAAAGAGGATTATAATGGACAACTGCTTCGAAACCCCCAGTTTCTGTAGCCGGATTGCAAATTTATATTTATACCACTAATAACTGGAGCCAAGTGCCCCATTTTGTAAGTAAATGCCTAACTGCCAGATAGATAAGCTTGGATTTTCAGAAAAAAGAAATCAGCCAGCTGATTCGCACATTACAAATACAATCTGTCAGCGGACATTGTTTTCGTTATCTACATCCCAAAGATGGAACATTGTATATTCGTTAGAAATCAGCTCCTTCTTCAGAGGAAGAATTTAAATGATTAAATATAGAAGAGACATACATACATACATACATACATACATACATACATACATACGTACATACAAATATACATACAAATATACGTGCATACATACATACATATATACATACACAAATACGCGTACACCCACATGCATTCACAAGGACACACGTATGTATATATAAATGGATATATAGAAGGATGTGTATTTTCATTATTACCACTTCCGGAAGACCTAGTTGGAAATATGCTTTTCTCTACACGATGAGTATTCTTGCAAGAAAAATTACTCACTTCCATCAGTCTTCTTTGACAAAATACATGGTTCACTAGCGTAACAGGCCCTGAAATACCAGTGTTTCAACACGAATCTGCTTTTTCAGTCAGATATGTCCCCTAGAATTTTAAGAGTAAGCAAGAATGAAAATTCTCATTTATAGAATTCAACAAACAACGAATTTGTCGATGCGTACTAAGACCCAACAAACTAGAATCATATTGTTATGAGTACGAAAACAAAATCGCAAGAATGAAAACATTAATCAATATATTCATTTGTAGCATGCTACGACAGAGTTATGCGTAAATGTAGTTCTCACTGTTGGATTACTTCCTTGGAGAATGGTTTGACAATGAATACAATAGAATCCAGTTTTCTGCATGATCGGTTTCATGAGAATATATTCGCACGAAATACATCATACCAAATTATTGATGTGTAACAAAAATTCATTTTTCCCTTATTTAGTATGTAGAACTCATTCTTCCAGTTCGTCACAAAGAGATGTTATATTTATCTATCTATCTTTCTATCTATCTATCTATCTATCTATCTATCTATCTATCTATCTATCTATCTATCTATCTATCTATCAATCAATCTATCTATTTATCTATATACACATATACATACACACAAGCACACACACAGATATATATGCATGTGTGTTTATATATTTGTATATGTACGTATGTATGAATGCATATACTCGTAATGGCTCTTAATATATGGATAAAAAATGTCACGCGTATAATTTTGGAATTTACGTACAATGAAGGAAATATAATGATTCTAATGGTTGAAAGATAAAAAACAGATTGTCAAAATTTCAATATTGACACCATCTATATTCTGACAGGATATAGTGTCGAATGTACAGTGGACAAATTTGAAGTAATGGTTGAGTATGATTTTAGAAACATTATTTGTACAAGCGAAACTCCTCACTTCAAGCAACAGGAACTTTCCTGAGTCCTCTAGTTAAATATTATTTACATATAGACCTGGAAATGCGTTGGTTTTAAGAAAATAAATATTTGCCTACATGTGCTAATTCTGCCTATATTTCATTACGTTCATGTAGCAATATTGTGTTAGAACAAGGTTTTAAATTATTTGCCCCTGTCATAAGTATAGACTTTCGAAATAATGTGGTCATGATTCAGGTAAAACTTCTGTAAATATGTTAAAAAGAACAACAGTTAATAGTAGGTATGATATGAAAATTTATTAACTATTGCATTATTTAAATATATTTTTATGTAACAATTTGAAATATGGTAGTGTATATATATATATATATATATATATATATATATATATATATATATATATATAAAATATATAGTTTTAGGGAAAATAACCAATTTTCAAGAACTCATCGATGAAAATCCACTATCACATATAGAAAAATTAATAATTAAAAGCACAATAAATGAGTATAATATAAAGTAAAGTAAATATCATAAGATAAATATAATAAAAAGATTACACGTGTTTCATAACCAATTTTCAAATAGAAAAGAAATTTAAATCGATTACCAATTTTCAAATATTGTGCTTTTAATTATTAATTTTTCTATATGTGATAGTGGATTTTCATCGATGAGTTCTTGAAAATTGGTTATTTTCCCTAAAACTATATATTTTATATATACTTTATCTATAAGGCTCAATTTAATTTTAATTTTTTATAAATTGATTTTAATTGAGTTTTTTACCTGTAATTTTGGATTTTGTCCCTAATATTATTATTATTATTATATATATATATATATATATATATATATATATATATATATATATATATACATATATATATATATATATATATATATATATATATATATATATATATATATAGGATTTGTGTATAGATTTGCATGTATACACACACACACGCACACACATACACACACACATACATATATATATATATACATATTTACATGTGTATGTGGAGATATGTGATGTAAGTGTCTCTGTGTGCGTGTAATTATGTGTGTGCATCTGAGTAAATTATGATAACCACATTGTGGTGTACTTATGCTTTCATAATATTTTCAATATCGTTAGCTTTACACGCCGTTAACAGTACGATAACAGAACGTTATGATGCCTAATAATTTCGCATCTTTTACTTTCTATTTACTTAATTGGCTTTCAATCCACATACACAGGATGTGGCTACATCAATTACTTTTGGTTTATACACATACTTCCCACGGGTACATTCCTGTGCACGTTTGAGGACAGTGATTTTAGAAAATATTGTCACACAATGGTGATCGGGGTCTAAACAGCTTTTATTTTGACATCTGATTTCAGTACGATTTTGAGGGAAAACCGTCTCGTCATAGATATTGACATGTTTCGAAGGGCATTTTGGATCTTCTAAGGTGCTAGAACCATTTTTAGATGGGTTATTTTTTTTCTGTCCGTTCAGTTGTATTTTCTTTTTTTCGTCAGGAATTACCTTAGGCGGGAGATAAAAGGTTTTGCCGACTACTGCATTGGTCAGTGCCTGGTATCGGTTTTTCAAGTTTTTTGGTACTTTACACTCTTTGGGTTGTGCTGCCAAAGATGCTATCCATATATAGTTGAAGAGAAAGATTGTGAGCTGAAGAATCTGTAAAATAGAAAATGTTTTAGTCAAGTGGTGTATTTTACTTTCAATGTGGGATACATCGATATAATAATTACTTTGACATATGTATTTAGTTTATGGGAAGCTATTTCTCAGGCGATCATGACAACATGTTGGATAAGTGATAAATAGCAAAGCCATATATTTTGAAAGCAAAAATATATTTAGAAATTTATGTCTTAAATGATAGCACTTAAAACAGTATTCGAGATACGTGTTTCAAGCAGGAGGAAAAGTTAGTGAGACAAAGGAATATGTAGGATAAAACATTAATATAACGATAATAATAATAATAATATTAATTATTATCATCATCATCACCACTATCATCATCATCATCATCATTATTATATCAATTTTTTGCCACAAGGGCAGCTTGGGGGGAGGTGGAGATGTGTCGATTAGATTGACACCAGTGTTCAACTGGTACTTATTTTATCGACCCCGAAAGGATGAACGACAAAGTCAACCTCGGCGGAATTTGAACTCAGAACATAGCGACAGACAAAATACCATTAAGTATTTCGCCCGGCAAGCTAACGATTCTGCCAGCTCACTGTCTTGATAATAATAATGATGATGATGATGATGATGATGATAAAATAATAATAATAATAATATGGACGATCTGAAGCTGTTTGCTAGAAATGACGAAGAGCTAGTACGGCTGTTAATAACTGTTAAAGAATTCAGTAATGACATCGAGATTGACTTTCGCCTTGAAAAGTGTGTTAAAGCAACTTTTGTAAGAGACAAGCTAAGGTAAACAGCTTCCATTAAATTAGATACCGATGCTACCATCAAGGAGCTTGACCCACAAGAAAATTACAGATACCTGGGGTATTTGTAGGAGATGGTATACAACATGCTACTACGAAGGAAAATAATTAAAAAAAAGACTATTGCAGGAGAATAAGGGTCATGCTAGAAACTGAACTCAACTCGAAAAATCGCATCGAAGTCACTAACACCCTGGCACTTCAAGTAGTCCAATGTAGTTTTAATATCATTAACTGGAATCTAATAGAACTCCAACGCCGGGACAGGTAGGCGAGAAAAAACTACTGTCCTTCACTCGTGTCAGACGCTGGGTGAGTCTCGGCAAGTGACTGTTAGAAACATGCAGATTAAAAGTAAAATAATAATAATAATAATAATAATAATAATAATAATAATAATAATAATAATAATAATAATAATAATAACAATAATAATAATAATAATCGTAAAAGCTGCCAACAAAAATCAACCACTTGTCAACCACATAGATGACCTCAAACTTTATGGTAAAGATGAATCCCAAGTCAGTTCCCTCGTTCATACAGTGTATATTTTCAGTGCTGATATCAGAATGGAGTTCGGACTGAAAAAGTGTGGTAGGTTAGTCTTGAGGAGAGGCAAAATAAAATGCATGGACAGGCTAGCGATACCGTCGGAGGATGTTATGAAGCAGATAGAAGAGACGGGTTATAAGTACTCGGGGATATTGTAAATGGATAAATTGATGGAGAAAGAAATGACAGAAGAATTTAAGGTAGAGTACTTGCGCAGACTGAGACTGATACCTAAGTCGAAATTAAATGGACGGAATAAGATCGAAGCTATCAACACCTGGGCGGTTTCACCACTTAGATATGGAGCAGGGGTAATCGCACGGACAGGAGACGAACTAAACAGCTTAGACAGAAAGACAAGGAAGTTGCTTACTAGATATGGGATACTCCACACAAAAAATGACGCAGAGAGACTGTATGTACCAAGAAAAAGAAGCATATAAAAATGCGACAGTTCCATTTCTATTAGAAGTAAGAAGGTCAGGTTTGTGTAGGATGGAGGATTGCAAAGATAACGAAACTGAAAATAGGTGGATAAAGAAGAGAATGCATGGACAATTTCATAGAGATGTTGAAGATAAGAAATCCAAAGAAAAAATGGCTATGGATGACTAAAAGTGATTAAAACCAGAAACGGAGGCTGTAATCTGTGTTGCCCAAGAAGCAAGCATTAAGAACCAATTACATCAAATACAGACTAGACAACACATCAGAAAGTAATAAGTACAGAATGTTTGAACGAAACGGTGAAACTGTGTGGCATATTACCAGTCAATGTACGCCACTAGCCCATAAAGAATATAAGAGAAGTCAAGACAACATAGCAAGGATTGTCCAATGGACACTTTGCAACAACTATGGACTTGACAGAGCAAAAACGTGGTATCATCGAAGGCATCATCGAAAATGATAATGTAAAGATCCTATGGGATTTTATGATTCAGTGCGACAAAGAAATAGACAATAGAAAACGAGACATAGTGTTAATTGAGAAATAAAGCAAACGATGCGGGATCACAGATATAGCATGCCCAGGTGACAAGGTGTGCGATAAGAAAGAAAGAAAAGTCGATAAATATGACAGGTTGGCTTGGGAAGTTAAGCAGTTATGATCGCTGAAAAAGATGGCCGTAGTACCATTAATTGTCGGAGTCCTGGGAACAGTGAGTAAAAATCTTGAAAAGTACATGGAACATATAGGGGCTGCATTAAGGGTGGAGCACTTGCAGAAAACAACACTGCTTGGAACTCCTCGAACACTTCGGATGGTGCTCGAAAAATAAGGTGTGTTACCTTAGTTCACTAGTAGTGAACAGGTAGTACCGTAGTACATCTCCAGCGTTAGAAGCTGTACAAAGACAATGAATAATAATAATAATAATAATAATAATAATAATAATAATAATAATAATAATAATAATAATAATAATAGTAATAATGCGGCCATGCTGGAGCATCGCATTTAGTTGAGCAAATCGACCCCAGGACTTATTCTTTGTAAGCCTAGTACTTATTCTATCGGTCTGTTTTGCCGAACTGCTAAGTTACGGGGACGTAAACACACAACCATCGGTTGGCAAGCGATGTTGGGGGGGACAAACACAGACACACAAATATATACACACATGTATATACGGGCTTGTTTTAGTTTCCGTCAACGAAATCCACTCACAAGGCTTTGGTAGGCCCGAGGCTATAGTAGAAGACACTTGCCCAAGGTGCCACGCATTGGAAATGAACCCGGAACCATGTGGTTGATAAGCAAGCTACTTAGCGCACAGCCACTCATGTATATATATGTATGTATGTATGTATGTATGTATGTATGTAAACGTCTAAAAACTCTGTGATGCAGCTAGTGTACTTCGTTCAGCCAGACTATTATATGTGCGGTCTCAACTATATGTCATTTTCTTTGATATCAAAGTAAATCATAGTCATATGTTATACACCTGCAGCACATTGATAACACGATAATTAAAATATTTTCGATCAAGCGTGACCAGCTCTTGATATTTTCCGTCCACTGCGTACTTTGCCTGCCTCTTGATCTACTGCTCTTTAGTCTTCCTTCCATGATAGTGTTTTCAAAACCTCTACTTCTTCGCATATGGCTACTATACTATATAACTTTTGCTTTATCACAATGTTAATGTCTTGTCGACTTTCACCTAGTTTTTGTAACACTCATTCATTCTCCTGATGATCCTTGTAAAAGGCTCGTAACATTCTCCTATACACCCCTTGCAAACGTATTGTTTTATGTTCTCTTCAAATGTATTGAATGTCCGTGCTTCGCAACCATGAATGCTTATTGGCCAAATAAGCCCTCACTCTAGCCTTAAAAAAAAAAGATATATAGTTGGCACACCGTCACTACTCCAGATGTTATTAAGCTTTTTTCATAAATGTTCTTGCGTTGGATAGCCGTCTCTTAATGTTTTTCTTAAAGAAATTTGGGCTTCAAGATACTTGTACAATTCAACCTGTTCGAGACTTCCACTACCCATTTTAATGTTAACATTTAATTTCTCTTTTCCAACTACCATGACTTTTGTTTCCTTATGGCTGAGATTAAGAGCTTACTTATTTGAAACCTTCTTCTACCCGATTTATGATTTCTTCGGCTTCAGTATTGGCAAGCATAAGCAGTATCGTTTGCATTGCTTAGATTAGGAATATGCAAACCATGTATTTTGATGCCACTGTCTTCCTGTGTTGCTTCTCGCATTAACCACTCAGAGTGACGTTGAACAAGAATGGAGAGAGAACTCCTTTCCCGTTTTTGAACTCTTCTGCGTTCTCGTTTACACGGATACAGGATTCTTGCTAAAAGTAGAGCTGCCTGATGAGCTTAATGAAGTGTTTCAGAATGCCGAGAATGGTTTCAAACATTCTAGGATGATGATGAAAAGTGCTTTACTTGCATGTGGTATCAGAGAAAGTGTCCGGTAGTTTTCGCACATAAGCTGCTCCCCACTTCGTTTATGAGTACATTATCTGCTGTGTACCAGTCCGACGGCCATTCTTCCACTCTGCAGATCTTACAGCATAGTTTGTGGAGTATCATTATGGAACTTTCTCCTCTACCCTTGATCAGTTAAATCGGTATTGCATCTAGATCTGACGTTTTTCTGTGTTTTATTAGTCGTTTCTTGAAGTCTTTCTACCTTGTTTCTTAATGTTCCAAGTTCTTTCTCATGCCCTTAATCTGTGTCAACCATGGCGACCTTCGGATCACTTTCGGAGAATTTCTTGATGCATTATGACCATTTTAGCTTTACCTGTTGTGCTTATCATTTGACATTGCCAGTCTTTGCAGTATATTCTTCATTGATTTTTCCAACCTGTTGAAAACAACCTTTCCACTTATTGCGTTTTGCTAGTTCTATATTCTCGCTCAAATTGGTTATGAATTTGTTTTTATCTTTCAGACATTATCGTTTAACTTCTTTGTAGATCTTTTTGTAAATATCAGCTTTGGTATCTCAGCATTATTTTGGAAGCTTTCACACCAATGACAATTTTAGTAACATTAGTTAACACAAATAAACATACATTATATGGAAGTAAAACACAAATTTCTACTCAATTGCAATTTCAGACGAATTTGAAATTCCCTTAAAGATACAAACATCAAAGCCAAACGGTTAACAGCAATGTTGTTCTTTAAATCCACAGCGTATGAAAGTATCTTGCATGTTGTCCAGCTATCTCGGGCGTTAGCACTGAGAGTAATATTCAGAAATATTGTGGCATTTACTTAAGGACTTCGAGACCTGTCACCACAAATCTCAAAGCAGTTTTGTTTCCTCAGAGAGAGAGAATGTGTGTGTGTGCGAGCGCGCAAATGTAAATGCGTGTGCGTGAGTGTCCATACACAAGCAATCATTTACAGACAAACACAAACATATGCGTACATACATAAATAATACCTAGCTACCTCCAACACAGCACACACACACTCGGCACACGCACTCACACCGCGCACACATACACACACACACACACACACACGCATCTTTTATCTTTTACTTGTTTAAGTCATTGGTCGCGGCCATGCAGGGGCACATTTTTTAAAAGTTTAGTCGAACAAATCGTTCACTGCACATGTTTTTTGAAGTCTGGTATTTATTCGATTGGTATCTTTTGCCAAGGTGTTAAACTACGACGACGTAAACAAACCAACAACAGTAGCCGATCGGCGGTGGGGATCTAATATAAAGACAAAA
>NC_142928.1:26114846-26119846 GCF_046866305.1 Octopus bimaculoides
TATATCTCTCCCTCTCTTGTTCTTCATCCTTTCTGTTTTTCTCTCCCATCGTTTCCTTATCTTTCTTCTCTCCCTTTCACCGTTCCCTCTCACTCTCTCTCTCAATCTTCCTCCTTCACCCTCTCGTCGCTGACACGTGACGAAAGGGGTTCTTTCTTTCTGCCCACTAGTCTTCCTAAAGAGCAGTCGTGAATTTTTCTGTCTCTTCTACGTAGCGTTCATAATTATTTTTCCATCGTCTTGGCCCATCGTTTTTACTGTCGTGTTTTTACTTGTTTTTGCTGTTTTTATTGTTTTTACCGTCTTGTTCTCACTGTCCTGTTCTTGTTAACACTTTCAGCCTCCGCCAAAAATTCCAAATTTTATTGCTTTGCAGGAAGGATTGTTCCAACGAAGTCGCGTATTGTCCTTGCCTTCGAAAAGCGGAGTAGGTGGACAGGGACAACTGACGAAGGGATGTACTCTTTATGTTGCATGTCTCGTTTCTCTGTTTGTTTTTTTCGTTGTTCGAAAAAAGTTCGTTTTCTGTCTTCGTTTTTTGTTTTCATCTTTCGTTTCTCATTGTGTTTAACCTTTTTTAATATCCTGTACCCATATATGCATGTATGCATACATATAGATGTAGGTATGTACATATATGTATGGATATATGCATATATATATATATTTATATTGTATATATATATATATATATATATATATATATATATATATATATATATATATATATATATATATATATATATATATATATATATACATACATATACACATACATACATACAAATACATACATACATACATACATATATATATATATATATATATATATATATATATGTGTGTATGTATACACACACACATACATACATTCACACATATATATGTGTGTATGTATGTAAGTATATATATATATATATATATATATATATATATATATATATATATATATATATATATATATATATATATATATACATATATATACATATATATATGCACAGTCGTCAGGCCAATATTTTTACTAAATATTGGGGGCTTGTTGCATCATAACAAAAGCAATTTTTTTATTCCTGAGAGACCTTGCTGCATGCAAATGCATAGCACTCATGAAAACTCATCTCAGCCCTGATATAGAAGATGCAGAAGTACACGTACCAAAATATACCATACTGCGAACAGACGGAAGAGAAAGTAGCGATGGTGGAGTTGCTGTATACATCCGTGATGACCTCACGCCCCAGGTCTTACTGTCATACTTAAACTCAGTATGTGACACTCTAATTGTATACATAAGACAACACAATATAGTCATACGCAATACATATCGCCCACTGGATGCTCGAAACCACATAGGCAAGTTTGAAGATTGCATCACAAGAATTAAAGAAATCCTTATGAAACTGGAACAGAATGTGAACGTATTTCTTATGGGTGATTTCAACTTCCCCAATGTCAAATGGCCTGAAGGTCTCATGCTCTCAGGAATGACTCATTACAAACAAGCACAGGTGAAGTCCCGGCTCAAGCCCACCAATGTCCTATTCATGGAGCACGTTGTACTCAGACAAACCAGGGCGAATAACATTTTGGATCTCTGCTTCACAAACAATATAGACAGCGTTCATGATGTGAAATTCACGCCTACATTAGTGTCGGATCACAAAATAATAGAGCAATAAAACTCATGATATAAACTATTGAATATTCTGAAAAAATAATGTGTATCTTGTTTCTTTTATTCATTAGAAAGCAATATCCCATGTACTATAAGAAATAATTTGAAACTATTCTAATACAATTATATAATCTTTAGTGTAGTTTTCATTGTGAATATAGAAATAAAAATGATGACAACGAATACTTATTTAAATACTTCATTATTATGAAATAAGGTCAAAACATGTAGAACATGTTCGGTGTGATGAACATGTCTGCTTACTCTATCGAAAGTTCTCTATCAGATCATGTTTGTACTATGTATAACATCTTATGTATGTATGTATGTATGTATGTTTGTATGTGCATGTATTTGTATATGTATATGTATATATATATATATATATATATATATATGGGAGAATTTACGAAAAAAAACATCAGACGAAGACAGGTTGTGTAAACAACAAATGGATGTATTAGTTTAACGCTCGGGTATAGAGAAAGTCTTTGACGTTTCGAGACTACGCTCTTCAACAGAAAGCTACACACACACACACACACACACACACATATATATATATATATACATACATACATACATATATATATATATGTATATATATATATATATATATATATATATATATATATATATATATATATATATATATATATCAGGCTGTATAGAAAGTTCTGTCTGGTTCTGAGTAAGACATTGTTGAAACTTGGATTTTGTAAAACCTATAAATATTGATAACGGTCACCAATGTATAATCATTTCATGAAAAATTCCCGAAGTGCGTAGCCATGTTTTAGCATATTACTTTTTTGTTTGAAGGCATCGACAATGGATCATGCAAAGACTATTTTCGTCACATTATGCTTTGCAAATTTTTTTCTGAGGTTCTAATGCAGCTAAAGCAACCTAAATCTTCAAAATTCTTCTTGTAAAGATGCAGTGAATGAAATAACTTGCATAATGTGGTTTGAAACATTCTTATATAGTAAATTTTGATTCCTTGGTGAGCCTAGGATTGAACGTTCTCGCAGATTGGATGATTAAGTGATAGAAGCAACACATATGTGTGTGTTTGTGCGTGTCTGTATGTGTGTGTGTGTGTGTGTGTGTGTGTGCGCGCGCGCGTTTATAGCTGAATCTGTCTCTTACCACTATTTGACAATTGGTATTGATTTGTTTACATCGCCGTATCCTAACAGTTCGGTAAAAGTGATCGATAGAATGAGTTATGGGACTTAAAAGAAATAAGGACCAGGGCCGATTTGTTCTACTAAACCCTTCAAGGTGGTACCCCAGCATGGCCCTGGTTCATTCACTGGAACAAGTATGAGGTAAAGATATATTTTACAAAATATTTCTGTCTTAATGACTTAAAACAGACAGTAGTCGATATTAGTGTTTCAGTCAAGAAAGATAGACAGTGGGAGAAACAAAACGGAAGAATAATACAGAACAAGAGTGATAGTATGAGTTCGTTAGTCGACAAATGTAATTTTAGAACATGTACATCCGTAATTATAAGCAAGTGATAGGTGATGTGTGACATGGTTTGCACAAAATCGAAAATCTTACGTACGTGTTTTTTTTTCTTTCTTTAATAAGCCTAATGCTCGAAGTTTTTGGGAAGCGGTTTAATTGATTACATCAAATCCAGTGCTGAACTAGTATTATTTTATGAATCTCAATAAAATGAAAGGCAAAGTCAACCTCGGCGGAATTTTGAATCAGGTAATATTGCCGAAGATAGTAAATGTTGTGTAACATTTCCTGCGCCGCATGAACAATTCCAGCAGCTGGTTCACTTAGAATTCTGCCTGAAATATGAAATAATCTATTCTGATAACATGTGTTATTAGTTAATTTGTAGTTTGATATTGAGGTGTAATGTGGGGGTTATTATGTCGCGGTACAGAACTATAAAATTCAACAAAATAACTCCAATTGTAGATATTTGAAACAGCCATAGCCGGAAAATGTATTATAATATATTTTCCGAATCATGGCATTCTTGATGTTTGAAGGAGTTGGGCCACTAAATCCCGTTGCTTCTCGCCAAAGTGTCAGTCAACACACTTCAAGGGGCATGGTTGTTTCAAAGTCAAAGCCACGTGATCGTTCTTCGGGTGCTTCCGTTGATTAAGGAAATAAAAAGTTGTATTTAACCATTTCTGCTAAATACAAAATAGGTAATTACTAATTTACTTGATTCAACCATGGTGAAGCACCGTCTTCAACGGTTAGGCGGACAAATCGACCTCAGTTTAAAACTCAGTGAACTACTAAAGAATGGGACTTAAATAAACCAACACCAACTGTGAAACAGTGGGATATAAATAAAAAAATACCTACATACAGACAAACAAATTTACATATACGCACAAACACAGGCACAAACATAAATACATACATATATGCATACTAATTCTCCTCATGAGATTCTTATGTGAATAGAGGTACAAATGTGGGTGTATGCATCGACAGTTCGACCAACACACTAAACTCAACCACATGTTCACAAATATCGAGATCTCTCTTAACTCAAATGGTCTTGTCACTTTGTTAACGACCGGCTTTAACTCTCTTAAGAAAAATTCAAATAAAACTCATGTATGTATGTATGTAAAGCCAGACAGACAGAGAGACCCAGAGAGATAGACAGATAGATATGACTGGATTCTCACAGTTTGTCTCAATTTCTCTCAAATGGCAATAGTCGGCCGGTGTTTATATTAGACGACGCCGTGCAATGGAACTGAACAAGAAACAATTTGGTCACAACATGGTGACGAAGCGGACTATTTAACCGTACAACCACTCCTGCACCTGCTGCCTATATTTCCAATCATAATTTTCTCTTTAGGAACACATCACGTTCACCATATTTCTTTTTTAATTATAAAACGAAAGAGAGTATCGTATGCCAAATTTATGCCAAATTTATGTTCACGTTAGATTTTCAATAAATTTTAAATTTCTTATATACTTTACACAAATTGTGTCGATATCAACGAGGCTGAATTCAAATTTGGATTATTTTGCATTTAGCAGAATGGATGTTATATACAACATGACTTTTTGATTCAGTTGAGTAATAATATTCGAGTGGCCACAATATTTTCCAGAGCTACGATTTTAAACGTCTTCATTAAATAACGGAAACGAAGTGCTCAATATAGCTTTCAACATGTTGTTACAAGAACGGTAGCAACACTTTAATAGCCAATATTAACTACGGAACGAATGGTGACACATTATCGAATTCTTTAATATAATGATATAAAAATAAAAATGTCATTTAACCCTTCGAATAAATAAGAAT
>NC_142928.1:26129846-26137346 GCF_046866305.1 Octopus bimaculoides
CTACAAATGATTTTATATACGGCTGCAATAATTTATCAGGTAACTAACAAATAATGGAATCTTAAGTAAGATTCTAAAACTATGTAGTCCCCTACCTTTAACAAAATGAAACCTCCTCATATCGAGTGGCTCTTTTTGACACGCTCCACTTGTTAGTTTCTAAACTCGCACATATGTATTTATTCTCGCCCTTCGTGTCCAACTTTTACTCTTTCTCTCTATACATATATTAACATAAGTATATACGTATACTTCCTTTCCCTTTCTTTTTTATATTGACTGATACTCTTTATACCGACCGCTGATAAAATAAAACTTATACTACACACGAACTGTTTTACGTTTTAGCTTTATTATATTTTGTTGATATTGTATTTCCGCGTATCCCTTTCGTATTTGTCACTCACTCAACTTTCAGTAATAGTATTTTGTAAAGTGTTTTGTCATACGTTGATATATGCGTCGAAAGTAAATGAATTTTTTGATTAAGCTGATAAATGTCTAAAATCGAAAATAACCTTGACAAAGATATTTTTTCCTCGGACAGGTTCTCTCAAGTATTGTCATATTTCTATTCAACATCGTCTTTCTTGTATCATCGGCGTCAATTCCAACCGAGTGTAAAATACCAGCCAATCTGAAAGTTGAATACGAGAGTTTGACCAGTGCAGCCAGTGGCAATAACTTTTTTCTACCAGCTGAAATTGCTCCTGTCGGAAGTAAGCAGAACACCCTGACAGACGGAGATAAAACTTGCCCAACGGCTTCTGTAGCCAGCAGTATCATCCGTGAACGTTCAACCTGCCCTTGGTACCTGAACATCACCCATGATTCAACAGTTTTCCCTCCATCCCGCACCGAAGTTGTGTGTCGCTGTAAAGACTGTTTCGATTCTGACAGCAACCACGAATGTGTGATGGTATATACTCCAATGACTGTCCTTAAACGTAGCGATGAATGTGTTGATGGACTGTACGTGTATAAACCAAAAGTAATTCAAATAGCCACAGCTTGTGCGTGTGCACGAAAAGTCGAAGTACAAAGTGATGGAAGCGACGATGAATACGCGTCGTAAAAACGGATAGAATAACGATGTATGAATATGTAACGCAGACGTTATTGAATATTTTATGAAAGATTAAGTCGACTACCACGTGGTTATCATAATTTGCAACATATGTTGTTTAACACACACGTACAGTTTTGTATCTTATATAATTCCATAGTTTATAAATGAAGTAATAACATCATCATAATAATATATTTGTAAAATTTATTAGCAAAATAATATAAGACTTTTTGTCCCCTTAAAATGAATAGTTTATGATCCAACTGAGCCTTGTAACACATACATGCGTACATTCAACATACATACATATGTATGTATTTATATATATCCATATTAGTATGTATATACATATAAACATATGAGTGTGTATATGAGTATGTATGTATATATAACACACACACACACACACACACACACACACACACACACACACACACACACACACACACACATATATATATATACTTAGAAACATGTATAATTACAGACATGTATACATACATTCATACATGCTTACATGCGTACGTGTATACCTTACCACTTACAGGAAGGGTTTATTATTATTTTAACAATTTTATAAAATTCTAATTGATATAATATATTAAAGTTCTGTTATAATTCGTTCATAATATTCTTTCGAAGTGTATATCTTCCTATATGTATAAGAAAGTTCGATATTATTTTTTCCTTCTTATATAATGTTTTTGCAGTACAGTAAATTAAGAAGAGATCTATAAATGTTTACTGAATTGTAATTGGAGCCATAAAATTGAATAAATCTTATATTATAAGCCCAGAATTGTTCTTTGTTTCTTTCGTATCTTATATCTTTGATTTATAAGCATACACGCATTAACTCACTCTCTGGATGAATGATGGATGTATATGACTTATTGTTCATAAAATGCAAATGTAGAATCAAAATTGTTTGTGATTTTCTCCTGTACACCTTGAAACGTAAGCTGAATGTCAACTGAGATCGCAAATGCATTTGGCGAAATGCTGAGATACAGTCATTCGTTAAAACTATGCAATCTATTCAAAATCAATATTATATTAGTGTTCCAGCGTGATCGTAGCCCTAGGGCTAAAAGCATAAGACAATAAATAACAACAACAACAGCAACAACAACAACAACAATGATAATAATAATAGTAATAATAATAATAATAATAATAATAATAATAATAATAATAATAATAATAATAATAATAATGGGGAGCATCATAGCCATGTGTTGAGAGGAATTCTTTGGAGTTTGAATAATTCACCTTTGGAAACATGGGTATTTTGCTCAACATCCTCAAACAAACCTTCTCAGAGGGATGGGCTACTCGACCTGAAGAAAATTCTAACTGGGCCCCCACCTGCGAGGTCATGCGCTGTTTATCTTAATATGAGATCACCATGTCACGCACATATGGCTGTGATGCATGTGCCCGGTATACCCTTATCAGACGCGTAGCCATGATGGGTATAATGGGCTTCGTATATTTTACCCCAGTGTCACTTTGATGACATGCACTGCTCTCTCGCTCAATAATACTAATAATAATAATAATGCAGTACCAGGCAGTGGCTCTCATGGCTTCTGATCTTAATTGATTGGAAGTGTTATCATGTACATTGTTTTGTCTTGGTGTAAAAGAGAGGCTACAGCAAGTATTCTGCTCAATACCAGAGATTTCCTTGTTAGTTGTTTGACCTTAACCAGTTGAGCATGACCTTGGTGGCTGACGATATGTGCATCTCTGATCATGAGCAGAAGTAGTGGGGGAGCATCATAGTCATGTGCTGAGAGGAATTCTTTGGGATTTGAATAATTCACCTTTGGAAGCATGGGTGTTTTGCTCAACATCCTTAAACAAACCTTATTCAGGAACCTTTTGGGGGGGATGGGCAACTCGACCTGAAGAAAATTCTAACTGGGCCCCACCTGCGTGGTCATACGCTCTTTATCTTGATATGAGATCACCGTGTCGTGAACATATGTTTGTGATGCATGTGCCTGGTGTACCCTTATCAGACAGGTAGTGATGATGGGTATATTGGGCTACGTATATTTTACCCCAGTGTCACTTTGATGGCATGCACTGCTCTCTCACTCAATAATGATGACTCAAACAATTGCTCTCTTTTACTCTCTTTTACTTGTTTCAGTCATTTGACTGCAGCCATGCTAGAGCACCGCCTTTATTCGAACAAATCGACCCCGGGACTTATTCTTTGTAAGCCTAGTACTTATTCTATCGGTCTTTTTTGCCGAACCGCTAAGTGACGGGGGACATAAGCATACCAGCATCGGTTGTCAAGAAATGCTAGGGGGACAAACACAAACACACAGGTATATATATATATATATATATATATATATATATATATATATATATATATATATATATATATATATATATATACATATATACGACTGGCTTCTTTCAGTTTCCGTCTACCAAATCCACTCGCAAGGCTTTGGTCGGCCCGAGGCTATAGCAGAAAACACTTGCCCAAGGTGCCACGCAGTGGGACTGAACCCGGAACCATGTGGTTGGTAAGCAAGCTACTTTATTTCATTTCAATTTGCCATAAAGGCAGTACACAGAGAGTAGCTACGGGCTGGACAAAAACTTTAATGAGATGAAATGGATGATAAATATGATGGTATAATGAGAGAGGGCAAAAGCCGCCCGCCGAACTTTGCTTCTCTATAACACTGTTCTTTATAAAATTAAATTTTCACATTGAGGCTATGGACCTCGTACATAAAAAGTCATAAATTAAGGCATTTGCCTCTTACGACTTTTCATTACACAATATGAGGCACTCGTCCTCTTAGGTTTTTTCGCCCGATATAGCCTTCGCTTCTCTCAAGCAAAACGATGGGTCTGGGTCGGGCCACTTTTCAATACTGAATTCGCCGAGGGGGAAGGAATTCACCAACGCACTTAAGTGCTTACTGGACACGACCGCCGCAGACACCTACGGAGGCCAGTCCGGATCCTTAGTACAGTTGAGGACTCCCTCTCTCTGACGCTTCCTTT
The DNA here is from genome assembly GCF_046866305.1 of Octopus bimaculoides. Classification (NCBI taxonomy): domain Eukaryota; kingdom Metazoa; phylum Mollusca; class Cephalopoda; order Octopoda; family Octopodidae; genus Octopus; species Octopus bimaculoides. The sequence continues at coordinate 26,133,958 of NC_142928.1, forward strand.
TATTCACAAATTTCTGCAGGGACCCTTCCGTTCGGAATAGGATTAGCCGATCCTTTTCCTCACAGGGTGAGCCCACAGCTTCTACTGTCGGCGGCACAATTCCCGCCGACCTGCTTTCCTCCGTTGGTGGCACAATTCCCACCAACGGAGTGTCGGGACACGCCGACGGTGCACTATCGAGCACCGGCCGTGCCTCGTTCTTTTTTCCTTTTTCTTTGGGGCCACTGGAGTAGGGCGTACTTCTGCCTTTGCCGGAAGGTCCTCCTCCTCCCCCACGATTTTCGGTGGCCAACCATTGTTGCCCACCTTCTTCCTTTTTTTCTTTTTTCCGAGGAGGTTTCCACCTCCTCAACTTCCTCCGTCTCTCCCTCCACTGTGGGAGCGGGGCTAACAACATTTGTTAACTGTTCCAGGACCTTACTCTGGTCCTGGGGACAGTCTTTTTTTTATATGACCGGGCTTCAGACACCGGTGGCACTTGGGTTTACGTCCCTCAGGAATTACCGGATATTTCTGGCCGGCCATCCTCAAAAAATCCGGAAATACCAGATCCCTGGCTGATTGGGTCCACAGGGTCAAAACCGCTTTTGCCCCAACCCAATCAGCTGTAGGTAACATTTTCACATTTAAGAGCTTGGCTCCACTGCCCCCCAGCCCCCGTCGGATAGTATCCTCCATCCAATCAGGTTCTATACCGGGTGGCAGCCCACAGATCCAAGCCCTAGTTAATTTCTTCCCACAGTATGTGGGAAGAAACAGAATTTTTTCCCCTTCTAAGTGCTGGCTCGCAAACTTCCGAGCCACCTCAGGGGTGTCAAATAGCAAGCAAACCGTCGCGTATTTTACACCCCTTGCCATAAACTTAATAGTTAGCAGATATTCTGCTAACTCTTTTTCAATTTCGACTTTGGGAAAGACCGTAATGGTGTCGAGTAACCTAGCGTAGGTCCGCAACACCACCGTTCTTTCCCTGAAATCATTTAACCACTTCTTGGGTGGGATAATCTCCCACTCCACAGCAGTGACCTTATTTTTCTTTATGTTCTCTGCCATGATAAAAATGTCCACATAAAAATTAAACAACGAAAATTTTAAAATCAGGCAAAAAGAGAAAACAGTTAAAAAAAGCGGAAGAAATAAAATAAACAGTTCGTGCTAAAAACAGTTCATAAAAGAAGGAGAAAGGAAATACAACAGTTCAGAAAGAATAAATAAAATATAAAGTTCCAGGCAGAATAACAAATTTTCAGGCCACAACGGTACTCCGGCCCGATTTGATCCCGGCTCCGCTGCAATCGTCACTTTGCTTGTAAAAATTAAATCCTTTGCGTCGTTCCACGTGGTGTAGTTCAAAGCAAAAGGAAGACTTTTCTTCAAATTTATTAGCTTTCAAAACTTGGTTTGAAAACAATAAATTCCTTTTCTATTTAAAACAAAGTTCACAATATTTATTTGTAGTTTTCAAATCATGACTTGAAGACAACAAACTTTTACAAATCGAGTTCACAATTTTTGGAGGAGTGATACCTCCAAAATACTCTTCTCACCGCTAAGTGAGACTTTAAGCACAACCACAGGCAAACAAATGCGTGGAATTTAGTGGAGATTTCTTGTTCGACATAAAAATAAACATGAGCAACAAACCCCCACTAAATCCCCAAAACACAAAAGTCTTACCTGTAGTTGTACGTCAAAAATTTGCGACGCTGGCATTCAGCGACGTGAAGCCGGAGAGACAATAAACATGTCCTTTCGGTAAGCAATGCTACTTACCACACAACCACTCCTGCGCCTGTTGTTTTTTCATAGATGCCCTAGGAATGATAGCAAAAAGGGGTGATCTCTACCTAGCTTACATACCAGGAAACTACACCATGGCAGAAATTCAAAAGATTGTTCTCATAGGAACTACCCATATCCTACGTAAAATACTATCTATGTAATCTCAAATTTTAAAACAAAATTATAATTTTCTCAGTTTTTCTTAAACACTCTCTAGAACAATATTATGTGCAAAACCAAATATATGAAACCCTAGGCATAATACCAACTAGAGCTTCTAACTTGTCTTTTGATGTCACTGGGTGAGACCTGGAGTTAACTTATACTAATACAAAACAAAAGTCAAACGCATAATAATAATAATAATAATAATAATAATAATAATAATAATAATAATAATAATAATAATAATAATAATATATTAAATGCATAATTGGCAACAGTACCGATAGAGAATTGGACTAACTATATGAGATACAGAATAGACAACATTACCGATACCGTCAAATGCACAATGTGTTGCGAGAGGGGTAAAACGGATTCGCACATCGTTAGCGAATGCCCGAAATTCGCACAACGCGAACGCAAGAGACGCCATGTCAATGTGGCAAGAGTGATCATTTGGGAGCTCTTTGGAAACCATGGTCTATAAATAGCAAAGGTGAGAAATAGCAAACTCTAGAGAGAGTCACAGAAAATGAGAAATGGAAATCCCCGTGGGATGTAATGATCCAGTGCGATCACCTGACCAGACATCAAAACCTGGACATTGTTGTGGTAAAAGAAAGAAAATATATGATTATCGACACAGCATGCTCCAGTAACAACAGGATCAATATGACAGAAGAAGAAGAAAATAAGCAACTATGACGATTTGAAGTGGGAAATACGAAGGTTGTGGTCAATGAAAAGAGTAGATGAGATACCTATAGTAATTGGTGCATTTGGAAATATCAGCGCTCAACTACCAACGTGGCAAGTGGGAAAACACTTACAAAATCAGCATTGCTTGGAACTGTAAGGATCCTTCACAGGGTTCTTGAAGCATGAACAGTAAACCGATATCACATTCGTCCGCTCGCTGTGGACAGTTGACACTTTCCTTCATACCCAGCAAAAAAAGTTGTAAGTTTTCATATAACAATAAAAATAATTGTTCAAATTTTTCCACAATGGCAGCCATTATGCCAGAGAGGATGTGTGGATTATATCGGTGCCAGTGTTTCATTGGTACCTAATTTATCGACCCGGAAATGATGAAAATTAAAGTTGACCACGGCGAAATTTGAACTCAGATGCGATGCCCTAATTTTTGTGGTTCTAGAACCTAACTGTTCTTTCTAGGGTAAGGAATCCCATGAGTGGATTCCTCTTATGTGTTTAAATATACGCCGTATCTTATGAGTAATTCATTGTCTTTGGATTAAATTTTTATACGCTAGTCCACTAGAAGTGGAAATTTTTATTAATTTCCATTTCCCTTCAGTATGATCAAGTGTATATATATATATATTACATAGAAAAATAAGAGGAATGACCAGCAAAAGTGGACTCCTATATGCTAGAAATAGATGCCGAATCGCTGTTTTTAATGACATTTTCTGTCA
>NC_142928.1:26139846-26174846 GCF_046866305.1 Octopus bimaculoides
ACCTATTTGATTTAAAATGTTTATTCAATAGTGCGTTTTTTGTAAATAATGCACAATAGAAATGCGGGACCATAACTGACTGAGACTACCATTTCGTTCCAATGTTTGTTCGTCAATGCTTTACAACCACCGTAAATGTGAATATGAATATCATGACTGTAAGAGACTGTTATCGGTTTCATTCGAAAGACGCTCAGAAAAATTTCTTGTTAATGCTTGGTGTGTCTATCAGAGTATATTTCTTCGGCGCTCCAGTTGATTATAAACTCGCACATATGTGCTTATTTGCACCCTTCGTGCTCCATTTTGCCCTTTCTCTCTTTATAATATATGTATATAAGTATATACGTATACTTCCTTTTCCTTTATTTGATTGACTAATAATTTTTATACCAAACGCTGTTAAAAATCTTATGAGTCGAGATATACTACAAACAAACCGTTTTAGGTGTTAGCTTTATTATATTATGTTGTTAACATATTTCCGCGTGTCACTTTCGTATTTGTCACTCATTTAACTTTCTGGTAATAGAATCTCGTAAAGTTTTTCGTTATACATTGTTATATGCGTCGAAAGTAAATGCAGTTTTTGATTAAGCTGATAAATGTCTGAAATCAAAAATAACCTTGACAAAGATATTTTTTCCTCTGACAGGTTCTCTCAAGTATTGCCATATTTCTATTCAACATCGTCTTTCTTGTATCATCGGCGTCAATTCCAACCGAGGGTAAAATACCAACCAATCTGAAAGTTGAATACGAGAGTTTGACCAGTGCAGCCAGTGGCATTAACTTTTTTCTACCAGCTGAAATAGCTCCTGCCGGAAGTAAGCAGAACACCCTGACAGACGGAGATAAAACTTGCCGAGCGTCTTCTGCATCCAGTGATATCATCCGTGAACGTTCAACCTGCCCTTGGTACCTGAACATTACCAATGATTCAACAGTTTTCCCTGCATCCCGCACCGAAGTAGTGTGTCGCTGTAAAGACTGTTTCGATTCTGACAGCAACCACGAATGTGTGATGGTATATACTCCAATGACTGTTCTTAAACGTAGCGATGAAAGTGTTGATGGACTGTACGTGTATAAACCAAAAGTAATTCAAATAGCCACAGCTTGTGCGTGTGCACGAAAAGTCGAAGTACAAAGTGATGGAAGCGACGATGAATACGCGTCGTAAAAACGGATAGAATAACGATGTATGAATATGTAACGCAGACGTTATTGAATATTTTATGAAAGATTAAGTCGACTACCACGTGGTTATCATAATTTGCAACATATGTTGCTTAAAACACACATACAGTTTTGTATCTTATATAATTCCATAGTTTATAAATGAAGTAATAACACCATTATAATGATATATTTGTAATATTTATTAGCAAAATAATATAAAAACCTTTGTCCCCTTAAAATGAATAATTTAATATCCAACTGTGCCACAGTATATTTATAAAAAATAAAAATACTTAAGTATTTGGGCATTGTGAGATATATCGTGAGTATATATATTCATATAAGGACATAGAACCCTATTGTAACAGATTTATACATTCGCATAAATGCATGCGTATATTCACACTTACGTACATACACACCTATGCTTGCATTTATATATATCCATATGTGCGTATATGAACATGTATGTATGTATATAAACACACACACATACACGCACGCACACACACAGACACACACATATATATCTATATCTATCTATCTATCTATCTATCTATCTATCTATCTATCTATCTATCTTTATCAAAGCGGAATGTAAGAATAGTATGTAAATACATTTATTTACCGCTATTTTAATTGTAAGTAGAAGAGTATAACCCATTTGCGAAACAATAAATGATTTTATAGATTCCAATAAAGACTGGCGTTTTCAAATTTACAAACACACATACATCCACATACAAACACACACGTACATACATAGAAGCATATATGATCTATCTATCTATCTATCTATCTATCTATCTATCTATCTATCTATCTATCTATCTATCTCATCATGGACGGACGGTAGACACATCGGCTCCCATGTAAGTTGCATTTTTCACCTCTTAAAAGACCTATTTTGTTTTTAAATTTTGTATAAGTTGTGTATAACACAAAATACTTCGTGAATATATATTTTTCAAATCGGAAATAGCTCTATTTAGAGCCTTTTTTTTCCCAAAATTCAAAAACATCTTCCTCGTTCCTAGCCATATTCGTTGGCTATGGTATACAACAAGGCCGATTTCCCGCCTCTAATGCCAGAGGCGAAAGAACTTAATGCCGCTCTGCATGAACGCAGACAGGTGGTGGAGAAGAGCAATGATTGTGAATCTACTGCTGCTGCCTCAACCACCATCACTACCACCATCACGTGTAAAAACTCTGCTGCTACAGCAGTCTTACCTGCCACCGTCACCAGTGAAAACAACAACAACAACAACAACGACACAAATGTCCTTGCTAACAAAACCACTGTCCTCACCACTGATACCACCACAACAAACACGAACTTTGCCGAGGCTTTGAAGCCCAGAAAAAGAATTTTGAATATATCGAAAGAGAAATTACTCGCATGCAAAAGCATGCTAAGTAAAAAGGACGTTACAGTCCATCTTCAAACACCTGCGGACTTTAAAATAAACATAGATAAAAAACTATCATCTACAGAACCATTAATTTAAAGACAAAAACACTGGAAAAATTCACTCAAGGAAAGGTTGAGAGTGCCTAAAGCGGCTATGGTCTTATAAAACTTACATAACGAGAGGAATGAAGTTCGCAACAATAGAGGTAAGACTCGACAGCGAGCAGCGAGCCAAGGACCTCTCCACAAAGTCATTACAACATGAGAACCTGCTCATGATCCCTACGTACCTTGGTCGTAGGGTTACGAAAATAAAGATTTCGAATGTGCCTCCTGAAATTGAGGAAGAATGGCTCGTATCTGCCATATGTCTCGGCATAGAGGAGGAAATAAACATTTTAGAAGCATCTGCCGTGTACAATGAAAACTGGATTGGCCAGGAATTTCAACTCCTGGTACAAGTTGATCCAGCAAACTACGATAAAATTCCACATAGAATCCAATTAACTGAGGATTCAAGTTTCCATGTTTCCGTCGAAGGCAGAAGGCCAGTTTGCTACGTTTGTAGTAGCAAAACTCACCTTCGAAACACATGCCCAGTAGCCCAGGAGCAAAGGCAACAACAACGTCAACAATAGCAAGAAAAACAACAACAACAACAACAACAACCACAAGAAAACCAAAAGCACAAGAAAAAAAACAGCATTACTGCCTACACCGCCATATGCACAACTGATCAAGCAGCTGTACAACGAAATGGAGAATCGTCAGCAGCCAGCAACCCAGCCGAACCAAACAACAACACCACCAGTACCACCAAGAACAGAATCAGCATTATCACCACCACCACCAACAACAACAACAACCCCACAAGAAGAAGGGAACACGAAAAAGACTCCCACCCCACCCAAAAAACCCAAACACCACATCCTAACTGTCACGAAACAGCACCAACACCACCAACAACAAAATCAAACCAAACAAAAATAGACCCCAACACCCTTCCCCTCCCACCCTCCGATTCCTTCGACATGTCGTCAGATGAAGATGACACAGAGGATTGGCAAGTGGCCACGGGGGGAAGAAGAAAAAGAGGAAAAAAAGAACGGAAAAACAAACAAACAAAGCGGGGTGGTTTACCAGCCCCGAAACCAACACATCCACAGAAAACAAAAACACCAACACAAACGCACCAACACAGAACCCCACAACAATGTTGACAGCGATAAACACAAACAATCCAGACCTAATGAAATTCATTAGGTCAAACACTAACATAACAGAAAATGACACGAAAACAAGCAATCACCCACGCACAACACCACCACAACACATCAAAATCATACACGTAACACGTAGCACATACAATACACTGAAATCTCTCTACCCGGATGCAGTAGGGAGATTTCAGAAATATTCATCTAAAAAACTGTACAAAGACCTTCTGAGAGAAGACTGTGAGGCGAAGAACCAATAACTTTCGGACAGTAAGTAACTCTCTCTCTCTCTCCTTTCGTGTGTAAAACACAAATTTTGATAGAATCATGTTCAAAATAGGCAGTATAAATGTACGTGGCTTGGAGTCGCCTTGGAAACAAGGGTATCTGTTAAACGACATCAAGTCACAAAATCTGCATGTCATAGCCATCAGCGAGACCAGACTCCACAGCCCGCGGGCCCTCCAGCACATGTTCGGCGGACATTTCAACATTTATTTTTCTCCGTGTCTGCCGCGAATGGGTGGAGGAGGCACCGCGGTGCTTCTTCGGAAGAGTTTGGACCTCAAAGTAAAAGCAATTTTCCTGGACCCGGAGGGTAGGCTGGTCGTCTTGGATGTCGACGGCAGCAATGGGTGTGCTTTTCGACTGATAGCAGTTTATGCACCGTCTTTAACAGGCCGGCCAGATTTCTATCGACGTCTAGATGTTTTCTTGGGAACGTTTCGACCTTTACTTCTAGTGGGGGATTGGAACGCTACCCTGGACACGCATCTAGATTACGCAGGCAGCGATAGCAATAGAAAGAGATGCAAAAGCCTCAAAGACCTGCTTAGACGTTTCCAACTGTCTGACAGGTACCGACTGGACCACCCGAATGTGCCAATGTGGACATGGAGTAACCGCATCGGGTCGTCCAGATCGTACTTAGATAGGGTATTCTGTAGGACAGTGGATAAGGATAGAGTAAGTTGTCCACAATTCCACATAGTCAGCTACACAGACCACAAATTTGTCACTTGTACGCTTGACTTAGATAAGACACATAGACAGGGTCCCGGTTACTGGAAGCTGAACACGTCGTTCACGGCACGCCAGGCTTACAAGGACCGGATTAGCACTTTAGTTAAGAGAGCATTAACAGGTGCCATCATCAACAACAGATGGTGGTATGCCCTCAAAAAAGCAATCAAGTCAGAATCGGTTAGGTACAGTAACGCCCTAGCGTTAGACCGAAATAGAATAGAGGGAGACCTAGTTAAGAATTTAGAAGAGGCACTTAGTACTGGCATCGCGTCCAACGTAGTTGCAGCGAGGTTGGCCCTCGACCAACATTTCAACGCCAAACACGAAGGATGCGTTGTCAGAGCTAGGATGCGTGCTCTGAGGGACGAGGGAGTTGGAGCGGCCCGAGAGGCCCGAGTAGCGGAGGCGCAACGAGGCAACTGAGCCACCGTTAGGTCTCTGACAGATGAAAAAGGGCGTGAATTACTCGAGCCTGAAAGGATGTGCGAGGCCTTTCAACAGCACTTTGCCCGACTGCTCGGGACAACTGGTGGGTCAGAACGCAGAGTAGACTTTAGTGCCTACCTGCATGGCCTGCCACGACTCTCAGCAAGAGAGGCGGAGTGTTGTGAAAGACCCATCACAGCCGCGGACGTACGGGATGCGATGGCAGGCTGTAAGGGAGACAAGTCGCCAGGCTTGGATGGTCTGCCCTACGAACTTTATTGTCATATGCCAGACTTGTTTGGAGGCGTCTTGGCAGCTGTCTACTGCAACTGGCAGCAAAACGGGAGCATCCCCGTCTTTGTAAATCGAGGAGCAGTGGCACTACTAAAGAAAGACCCAAACAAGGGGAACATCATAGATAATTTTCGGCCCATCACTCTGCTCAACGCAGATTTGAAAGTTTTGGCCAAAGTCTTAGCTGAGAGGTTGGCACTTGTCATCGAGAAACTAGTCGACAGGGTGCAGACGTGCGCCGTGCCGGGTAGGAGTATCCATGACAACCTCCATCTGATCCGCTACATCATGGACAGGGTAGTTAAGGAACCTGGCATGGGTGGGGCGCTGATCAATTTGGATCAATCAAAAGCTTTCCATAGGGTAAACCATCACTACTTGGAAGCCGTCCTCATAGCGGCTGGTTTCGGTCCCGTCTTCCGCGGTTGGATCGCTGCCTTATACAGCGGCATCCGCTCGGTAGTTCGCGTAAACGGTCATCTATCCAGACCTTTCGGCATCATGCGTTCGGTTCGTCAAGGATGCCCCCTCTCGGTCCTTCTGTATGTATTGATTCTTGAGCCTCTACTGCGGAAGCTGGCGACGCTGAGAGGCATCCCACGAGAGCTGGGATGTGGGACGAGCGTGTCTGCATACGCGGACGACGTCACCGTCATAGTGTCGAGCCAAAAGCACATCGAGCTGGTCGGCGAGAGACTAAAAGAATACGAAGCGGTAACGGGATAAGTCAGTGGGCTTGCGGCTCGGTACCTAACAGTGTCTCCACTGTGGGACGCTGGACAGACAGGCCGGTTAAATTGCTCGGAGTCTGGTTCGGTCCGGACCTCCAAATGGAGAAGAACTGGGGCCAAATAACGACTAGGGTGGTCACTCTGATCCGGCAATGGGCCGAGAGGAAGCTATCCCTAAAAGGTCGGGCGGAGGTGGCAAACGCGTACGTTGCATCCGTCATCGAATACCGTCTGACTGTCGTGCCTTGTCCCGACCCTACCATTACCAAACTGGAACGCATACTCATCCGCTTCTTGTGGAAGGGAAGCGTTCCGATGGTTAGGCGATCCATTTGCTGTCAACAGCCGCTAAATGGAGGGCTGGGTATGCCGTGGTTGATGATGCGCAGACACGCTCTGTGACTGCGGCATCTCCGGCGCTTCCTAGACGACGGTGAACAGGTGTGGTCGCCGTTTGTGCGGCGCGCTTTCCCGCAGCTCGTCTCCTTAGCCGAACTGCAGTCGTGGATTAAACAGAGACCTAGGCTCGGCGAATGGCACCGCGAGTGTCACGTTGCTCTCAAGCAACTCTGCCGTCCGGGATCAATCTTGTGCAACTTTGATTCCACAAAAGCGTTCTATAGATGATTAGTGGAGGGGAATTGCGACGACGATCTCGGGAAGAATCTGGGCGTCGACGAGGAACACCTGACCCACCTGTTCAGGACAACTTTCGGGCCGGGACCTATGGACAACCACCAGAGATCCCTGGCCTGGCAGTGCTATCGAGAAGCATTACCCGTTCTGGATAAGCTTTACAGACACGGTTCGAGACACACCGGACCGACATGTCCGAGATGCGGTCAGAGCGACGAAACCGTTCTGCACGTACTCGTGCAGTGTCCAAAGATTTCCGACCTGTGAGCTTATGCCGAACGGCTGCTGCCACGTGTGGGACAAGTCCGCCTGTCAGCCGAGTCTATTGTGCAAATTGCTCCACCACCGTCCCTCAACAGGGAAGGCAAGGCAGTGTTCATCATACTGGTGGCCATGGTGAAAGAATGTGTGTGGTGGACCCGAGCGAAAGGATTAGAGACGAAAACTTACCTCTCTGGCCAATCGCTCATCAACTTTTTCAAGTATCACTTGAAAAGGAAGATGAGAATAGAGAGACAGTTTTTGTCTCGTGAAAGTTTCATTAAAAGGTGGGTGAATGTAGCAAAGATGGTTCGTGCGAGTGACGATACCTCTTTGAGCATGATCCTATAAATCGAAAAAAAAAAAAATTTTTTTAAAAAGAGAGAGAGAGCACTTCGCTCTCATGTGTCTATTCCCTGCTGAGCTTACCATGGTCTTTTCCGTAGGCTTTTCTCTCCATGGATAAACCTAATGTTACCCCATTTTACACAATTGATATTTTCTGTGATATACGATACCCCCATTTTTTTTTTTTTGCCCCTACTGATCCCTTTTGATCGGATTTTTTTTTTTCTTAAAGAAAAGCTCTACAGTTGTATTTGTCCCCTCTGTGTGCAGCCCTGTTTGGCTAATAAAAGAAAGTTATCTCTCTCTCTCTCTCTCTCTCTGTATATATATATATATATATATATATATATATATATATATATATATATATATACTTAGAGGCGTATAATTACACATATGCATACACACATATATACATGTTTACATGCGTACGTGCATACATTACCTCTTCCAGAAAAGGTTTACTATAATTTTAAGAATATTATAAAATTCTAATTTATACAATGTATTAAAGGTCTATTATAATGCGCTCATATAATTTTTCGTAGTGTATATCTTCATATATGTATAGGAAAGTGCGACATCTTTTTTCCTTCTTATATAATGTTTTTTTGTAATTCAGTAAAGAAGAGATATATAAATGTGAACTGAATTGTAATTGGATTCATAAGTTTGAATCAATTTTATATTACAAACGCAGAATTATTCTTTGTTTCTTTCGTATCTTATATCTTTGATTTATATGCATACACACGTTAAATCACTCTCTGGATGAATAAGGAATGTCCAGGAGATATTGTTCATATAATGCATATATACAATGGAAACTATTTGTGTTTTTCTGTTGTATAACCTGCAATGCAACCTGAGGGTGAACTGAGATCGCAATTGCATTTGGCGAAATACTGAGATACAGTCATTAGTTAAAACTATGCAATTTATTCAAAATCAGTAATATATTAGTGCACCAGCGTGATTGTAGCCCTAGGGCTACAACGCACATGACAATGATAAAAACAACAGGAACAATAACAACAATGTCATAACACTGACAATAATAATAATAATAATAATAATAATAATAATGTCATTTTCAATAAGGAAGACAAATGCTGTCAGATCATTAATGTAGCCATACCCAATGACACGAAAGTAGAAATGGCACGACTGTATGGAATGCGAGAGGGTAATGTAAAATTGATACCAGTGGTGATCGGAGCGTTGGGCTCAATCCTATTGAAGCTATAAAACTTCTTAAGGCAACTTGTTCGAAAAACCGAGCAAATATAAAGATCTTGAAATAGAAATTGGCAACATGTGGAACCTCAAGACGAAAAGAATACTTGTTGCCATAAGTGCCCTAGGGATAATAGGAAAGGGGTTGATTGCTACCTAGCTAAGATATCAGGAAACCCCCAAATAGCAGAAATTCAAAAGATAGTGCTCGTGGAAACTGTTCATATCCTGCATAATATACTATGTAATTTCAAATTTTAAAACAAACTCATAATTTCCCTATGTTTTCTGAAACATTCTCTTGAACAATACTATGTGCAAAACCAAATATATGATACCCCAGGCATACCACCAACATGAACTTCTATGTTGTTTTCTCTCGAAGTCTCTGGGTGAGACCAATGGCAAATTCCATATTATCAGATAGGATTCTTGTGAGACGAAGTAATAGTGCTAGAGGCACCAAGTGAATTCTAACAGCTTTTGAATGTTACGCTGTACCACTCAGGCAACTCCTGATGCAAATTAAAGAAAGAAATGAGTACACTCCGTGCAAACTGAAGAGTGAGAGCAGCCACAACTGGTCTGGTCAATCTAAACGAAAACTTGAACGAGAAGCAAGCAACACACCAGCAAAAATCAGTTCTTGGCTGCCATTTCGAGAGCCTACTTAACAACCACGCACGCACACCTGACGTTCTCCTCCAAAAAACCGCACAGCTCCCCATCCGTCATTGGCTGTCCCTGTCGCCCTCACCCCATGAACTTAACTAGGCATTCGAGCGCATGAAGCCGAGCAAAGCTCCAGACCCAGATAACATCCCGTTTAAGTATTTCATGCACGAAGGTCCTAAGTTGAGAAAACATCTGACGCTCCTTATTCTTCAAGATCTGGGAAATTAAGACCCTCCTGAACGACTTCCGCTATGCAACTATCATCACCAACTACAAGGGAAATCGAGAGGATTCCAACAATTATCGGGGCATCTCACTCCTGAGTATTGTGAGTAAGGAGAAGTGTCAAGAGCAACAACAGCCTGCAATGTTCATCTTCTGGGATCTAAAGAAAGCCTTTGACAAAATCCCCTGTCCTGCAATGTGGACAGTCCTTGCTCGTTTTGGATGTCCGGAGGACTTTATTGCCCTTCACGACAGCATGGTGAGTAGGGCATACCATCAAAAGGCCCTTACATACCTGTTTCCCATCACTGGGGGCCTTAAGCAAAGATGTGACATGGTACCAACCTGCTTTTCTTTGTACATGGCTTTCATGTTCAACGAAACCCCACTAGACTCGCTTCAGTCAGCATGTGCTATCAATTGGATGGCAGACGCTTCAATCTCGCACGTCTCCACGCAAAGACGTGAACCTCTGCCATCTCAGTCCATGAGATACAGTATGCGGACAACAATGCCACTCTGTCCGAACCGCAGATGGCCTACCAAGGACGGGTGATATTTGCAACGCGGTTTACGAACGCTTCGAGATGCACGTAAACACATCAAAGACCAAGACCCTGATCAAAACTTTACCAGGCCAGAACAGCCCATCCACGAGCATTAGCTTCAACGGCCAACCACTGGAAGAAGTTGACGACTTCTCATACCTCGGGAGTATCCTTTCGAAGATCTTCCTCACCCAAGTGTGAAAAGAACGTGAAGGACCGGATCAAGGCGGTCCACTCCGCTTTCGGTAGACTCAGCTAACGTGTATTTTTCAATCTCGCGCTGACCATCCGCACAAAGATCATGGTGTTCTGTGCCATTGTCCTGTCAACTCTTTTCTACGCCTGCGAGATTTGGACGCTGTATCGCCGTCATTTGAAGCGCCTTCAATGCTTCAAGCAATTGAAGCTACGACAGATTCTCAATATTCGATGAGAAGATCACTTTTACTCGTAGTATATCTGAACTGATAAGTTTTTCAACAGCAATTGTTATGTGGTGTTTCGGTCGAGAAACAAAGGAAGCGAGAGAAACGAAAGGGAACTATATAGATAGTGGGGTACGGAGAGCAAGATAGACACATTTATGTGAGTTTATAAATAAATCTGAATTTCCTCCAAATCTAGCCACTTTATGTAAGCCGTAAGACGCTAAAAGACGTTACAATGCATTCGAATAAATATTCTCTGACAGTCTCTTAGAGTCACGAAAGTTATGTTCATAAATTTTTGGTATTTGTAAAGTATTGAGGAATAAACTATACAATGGAATTTTAGTCACGGTCAGTTATAGACTCGAGATTTATGTTGTATATTATATACAAGAAATTTACTAAATCAAACATGTGTATCTGATAGCGTGAGTGGTGTGCATGCGTTGACCATTATTTAAGCCTCACATTCACACGTATATCTATCTATCTATCTATCTATCTATCTATCTATCTATCTATCTATCTATCTATCTATCTATCTGTCTGTCTGTCTATCTATCTATCTATCTATCTATCTATCTATCTATCTATCTATCTATCAATACCTAAAAATTTGTAGATTGGGGTTATGTGCTATGCACCCCTACCATAATTCTCGCTCAAATTGCATAAATTCACTGCAACACAATTTCTTTTCCTAAACAGATCCTGCTCTTTCTAACATTATCCCAAAACAAATAAAATATAAAATGATCCCATCACATGCAAATGAAAGCTGGACCATATTTTTTGCAGCGGATACCAGACAAGCTACCTCTATAGGGATACATATCAGTCAACAAAATCTACCAATTTACATGGGACATGATACACAAGTATCATGGTCAACACTTAGCCAAAACATATGCTAGTAATCTAGTAATCCTATATGTATATACACGCACACATATCATACCGATATACATTTATATATGTTCGTGTGAATGTATCTGTATGGCAGTCTATGAGTATTTTTTTTTTAATAAAGGATACAATCCAAGCTTTTATTCTTCCGTCAGTCAATGCGTCTGATTTTCAAGCTCAAACTCTTAAAGCTTTCTGTGATATGAAAACAACGACTATGCTTCTTGCTGCATTTCCGTGTAAAGATTTAAAGAGTTCGCAACATTACTAAACATTATTTTTTGAAATGCGGTTACTCATTTATATTCAAATGAGATTCTAGATAAATCAACAGTGTGATTAAAGACACTTTGAACGCAAAATTTCTATTAGCATCTAATACTAATCAACAGGTAAATAAATGAACAACAGCATACATGCATACACACAATCACACACAAGTGCGCGCACGCACACACATCTATGTATCTATCCATCTATAGATAGATAGATAGAAAGGGTGGCGAGCTGGCAGAATCATTAGCACGCCGGGAGAAATGCCTAGCAGTAGTATTTCGTCTGCCGTTACATTCTGAGTTCAAATTCAACCGAGGTCGAGCTTTTACTCTTTCGGAATCGATTAAATAAGTGCCAGTTGCGCATTACGGTCGATATAATCGACTTAATCCCTTTATCCGTCCTTGTTTGTCCCCTGTATGATTGGGGCCCCTTTGGACAATATATATATATATATATATATATATACAAAGTGAAAATGTTACTAAAAACGTCAATATAGCAACTAAAATCGTTAAAGCTTATTTACTTAATGTAGATGTCTTCATTGTAATGTTCGAATACTTGGCAGCAAATGTAGAGTCTGCAGGTATATAACTATTATTTTTTACTTTGGCTGAATTGTTTCTGCGCGATGTGATAGGCGTTCTTAATGATATTAACCTGTCCTGAGTTTGCTTATATGTAATATGAATAGAAAGCGGAATTATCACAGGTAAAGTATATTGTCATTCAAGGAATGTAGAAGGAAGGAAAATATTACGGAAATGCATTTTTCCGTCGAAGTTGCAAATCCGGCGATAATCTATCACATATTGGAAATAAGAACTTCTTGTGACCGACATAATTCTTGTAAAATGTGTTAAGAGGAACAGGACATTATAATGCTAACCTGTTAACCCACATAGCACGGGGGCGGTATCTGTGGTCATGATTGACCCACAGGTACCGGAAGTTAAGAAAAAAACATTATACTTCTAAATCTTATTTTAATACCATTCTGCTTGTGTATGATTAGACAAATTGTTTTCTTCTTTTTCACGTTCCAAATATTATATTTGAGTAAGGCGCGTTCATATGAGAAGCGTTGAATAAAGCGTATGTAATCTTCAAATAAAGGTTATATAATTTTCAAATTCATAAACTTTTTCAAAATAACCGGTGATAAATGATATAAAGAATATCTTTAGATTTGTATTTAGTTATTGATATATCTGAATGCTTAAATTGTGTGCAGAGTTATGTCGTATTTGATCATTTTTGTTCTCTTGGGTATGATTCCCTTTCTTGCGCTAATGTTATTCTCCGGAACCTCTAGTCATCGTAGATATTCCAGGTGAAATTAAGTTGACGGTGCAAAACCAGCAATATGGACATTTCTGACAATTAAAATATCCATCATTATCACATTATCAACCCGCGCTAAAATTTTGTTAAATACAAGCAGGGTCTTTCTGATTTGGCGGACACCATTTCTTTTCTAACGAAACACTTTCAGACTTAGGGCACTGGTAGAATTTGTTATCTAAAACATATTTTACTCTTAGCATTGTTGAGACAAATTTTATATTTTTAAAGTTATTTCGTGTTAAAATTGTCGTATTTCGGTAATTTCAACCAATCACTGACGTCTATTGAGGTGAAAGCAATTACTGCTGTGGATTGTCAACAACACGTTGTGGCGGTGTAATGGGATCTTCTCCCATGAATAAAATTAGTGCCGTTGTTTGTCAACAACAACTATCGGCGGTACTGTTATTTATGACATCGTTCGTGCGTTTGTACTGGTCTTATCTTTAGGGTTTTAGGGTTAGTGTTCGGGTTTAGAGTTAGGGTTTTACGGTTAGGGTTAGGGTTAATGTTATGAGTATGTTTGCCAAATTTCATGAAAAAATTGTGGCGGTGTATTGAACAGATTTTCACTAAATTTGGCAAAAATACTCATAACCCTAACCCTAACCCTAACCCTAACCCGAACTCTAAAAAATGGTGTCCTTCAAATCAGAAAGATCCCCTAACCCTATATATATAACATAGAATAGAATAGATAGATAGATAGATAGATAGATAGATAGAAAGATAGATAGATAGATAGATAGACAGATAGATAGATAGATAGATAGATAGATAGATAGATAGATAGATAGATAGATATAATCGCATTTGAATATAAATGAGTAACCGCATTTCAAAAATAATGTGCAGTTATGTTGCGAACTTTTCAAGTCTTTACACGGAAATGCACCAAAAAACATAGTCGTTGTTTTCATATCACAGAAAGCTTTAAAAGTTTGGGCTTGAAAATCATTCCCATTGACTGACGGAAGAATAAAAGTTTGGATTGAACCCTTTATTAAAAAAAATACTCATAGACTGTCACATACATACATTCACACGAACATATATAAATGTATATTGGTATGATGTGTGTGCGTGTATATACATATAGGATTAATGGCTTACTAGCATATGTTTTGACCAAATGTTGACCCCGGCCATGTCTTACTTAATAAAACCACCTGATAGAATCTCTGAAGTCATTTTAAAATTAAACTGGTGTATCATGTCCCATGTTTTCACCTCAATAGACGTCAGTGATTGGTTGAAATTACCGAAATACGACAACTTTTAACATGAAATAACTTCGAATATAAAAATTTTTCTCTGTTCTATGTGACAATATATACGAGTATACGAAGTCTTAAAGTGTTTCGATAGAAAACACACTAAATAAAAACTAAATAAAAACTAAATAAAAAATGCTGTTCGCCAAATCAGAAAGATCATACAAGCATGTCTGCGGATTACTCAGCCACTTATATGTTAATATGATATGCAGGTTGTCCAAATTGTTGTTCATCAGCGAAACCGACGGAGATGATTTTACCTAAGTAACATATAATACACACACATATATATATATATATATATATATATATATATATATATATATATATATTTGATCTAGCAAGCGGGGCCTCATATCAGTGAGGGGGGCCGCTGCGCATTGATGCCGTCGAGAGGTAGGCCCCGAAACGGCGCGCATTCTCTCCTGATGACCCCATACACTTGCTGGCTTCCGGTATGCGGAGTTCTTGACTGGTAGCACTTGCATATGCAAGTTGTTTGCAACACACACACACACACACACACACACACACACACACACATACACACACACACACACGCACATATATATATTTATATATATATATATATATATATATATATATCCAAATTGAGGTCGCGGAGCAGGTGATACTTCTCTAGCTTCTCATCAGGCCGAAGATACCACAATGTTACCTTGTCATTGATGAATCTCAATTTAACTCGACGAAGATATAATTAGAAATTGCTCCTGGACGTGGTGTCTATACATATCACGGACTGAACGACAGAAGATTTAATTTATTCCTATATAATAATTTATACCACTGTCTCTGTCTTGAAATATTTGAATGAAAATGCCACATTGAAAAGGATATCCTATCAATAAATCGTTTTACTAATATTCTATGTTACTTAGGTAAAAGCATCTCCGTCGGTTTCGCTCATGAACAACAATTTGGACAACCTGCATATTATATTATCATATAAGTGGCTAAGCATTCCTCAGACATGCTTGTATTTAACAAAATGTTAGCGCGGGTGAGCGTGTCACCATGTATGATAAATTCTGTACATTTTAATTGTCAGAAATGTCCATATTGCCGGTCTTGTACCGTCAACTTAATTTCACCTGAAATATGTACGATGACCAGAGGCTCTGCAAAATAACATTAGCACAAGAAAGGGAATTATACCCACGAGAACAAAAATGATCAAATATGACATAACTCTGGACACAATTTAACCATTCAGATATATCAATAGCTAAATACAAATATAAGTTATTCTTTATATCATTTATCACCTGTTATTTTTAAAAAAAGCTTTGAATTTGAACATTATATACTCGTTATGCAACGCTTCTCATATGAAAGCACCTTACTCAAATTTAATATTTGAAATGTGAAAAAGAAGAATAAAATTGTCTAATCATACACAAGCACAATAGTATTAAAATGAAATTTACAAGTATAATGTTTTTTAGTTTCCGGTACCTGTGGGTCAATCATGACCACAGATACCGCTCCCGTGTTATGTGGGTTAACAGGTTAGTAAACTGTAAACAAATCAATCTCCTGTTCCTCTTAACACATTTTAGAAGAAGTATGTCGGTCACAAGAAGTTCTTATTTCCAATATGTGATAGATTATTGCCGGATTTGCAGCTTCGACGGAAAAATGCATTTCCGAACATTTTGCGTCCCTAATGTTTTCGTTGAATGACAATATACTTTGCACAATGCAATTCCGCTTTGTATTTATATTATATATAAGCAACCTGGGGACTGGTTAATATCATTAAGAACGCCTATCACATCGAGAAGAGAACAATTCGGCCTAAGTTGAAAATAATAATAGTATACATCTACCGACTCTACATTTACTGCCAAGTAATCGAACATTACAATGAAGACATCTACAGTAAGTACAATGATATTATTTGCTATATTTATCTTTGTAATAATATTTTCATCCTACATATGAGTATATATATATATATATATATATATATATATATATATATATATATATATATATATATAAATATTCATGTATATGTATGTATGTATATGTATATATATACATACATACATACATACATACATACATATATATATATATATATATCAGCATGGCCGCAGCTCTAAGCTGAAACTTTAAAAAAAATATATATATATACATTCACTTATCTGTTGATTAGTTTTCTATGTTAATGGGAAATTTATACTCAAAGTTTCGTTAATCACAGTTCTTATTTATCTAGAATCGGAGTTGAGTATAAATGAGTAACCGTCTACTAAAAATAATCAATAATACACTTTTGAGCGCTGTCTCTCCTTACAAGGACATGCAACGCAAATATAATCATTGCTTTCATATCACAGAAAGTGTTAGAGATTGGCCTTGAAACCATATTCACCTTGACTGACCGACGTACAAAATACGTTCACTCATATGCTCATACATGAAAGTATATTGGTATGGTAAATGTGCGTGTATAGATATATAAGATAACTGGGATAACTTAGATATGACTCAGCTAAATATTGGCTCAGGCCGTATCTAATTTATTGTCACTACCGGATAAAATCGCCTAAGTCATTTTTAAGTAAAGATTTTGGATATAATGCCCCTTGTATATTGGGTTTTGTTGTTGACTAATATATATATATTCAGGTAGGATGTAGCTTATCTGGTATCCCTTGAAGAAATTTATAGAGCTTTGATTTGCATGTGACAGTATCTTTTTCTATTTGATTTGTTTTGGGATAATGTTAAATACAGCAAGACCTGTTGTCGAGAAGAAGTCATATTGCATTGAATTTATACACTGTGGAAGTGAACTGTGTTAGGGGCGCATGGCATATGGCCCCTGTACATATATATGTGTATGTGTGTGCGTGTGTGTGTATATGAGTGCGTGTGCGTGCGCGCTTGCATGTGATTTTGTATGTGCGTATAAGACATAACATAAATAATGGTCAATACGCGCTTACCACTTACTCTGTCAGACACACATTGAATTTAAAATGTTTATTCAATAGTCAGTATCTAGTAAATAATACGCAACATAAATGTCAAGTTTATAATTGACTGTGACCACGATTTCGTTCCATTGTTTATCAGTCAAAATTTACAAATACCCCAAGTCTGAATATAAATTTTGTGACTATAAGAGACTATGTCAAGAACTATGTCAAGAACTATGTCAAGAGACTAAATTATATTCTCCACATCCACAATCATTTATTAGGTAACTAACAGAGTATGGATTCTAAAACTATGTAGTCCACCGTGTTTAACAAAATTAAAACTTCCTTATATCGAGTGACGCTTTTTAACACGCGCCAGTTGTTTATTTATAAACTCACATATACGTGTCTATTGTTGCTGTTTGTACCCGATTATTTTATCTCTGTATATATATATATATATATATATATATATATATATATCTATATATATATATATATATATATATGTTTACGGAGATGTACTTGCATAGCAAGTGACCTGATCTGAGATCGTGCGCTGGAAAGAAAACAATTGCAGCGTGGAAGGTGTTTATAAGCCATTTAAGAAACACACAAAAACCGTTAGATTTACTTCAACATTTAATTTTTAATTTGCCAAAATATTTTCGTCGCTTTGAGACCGCGACCTGTTCACTGACAAACTTCTTCGCTGCATCTCTGTATATATATATATATATATATATATATATATATATATATATATATATATATATATACGTATATACTTTATTAAAAAAAATATTACTCTACCTCCGGTATTTGAGTACTATTTTTTCCACCTTGTTTTCTATTTACGGTCTAACCCTAGTATATAAGTATATATTATATATGCATAATCCCCTTTCCGTTCTTTTACTTCCTTTTTACTTGACTGAAACTCCTTCTATCGACCACTGTTGAAAAACTTATCAATTGAGATATATTACAAACAAAACTTTTTAGATTTTAGATTTCTTTTTTTTTGGGGGTCATATTTGTGTTTTCGCGTATCACTTTCGTATTTGTCCCTCATTCAACTTTCTGCAATAGAATTTCTTAAAGTTTTTCGTCATACATTGATATATGCGTCGAAAGCTGATAAATGTCTGAAATCCAAAGTAACCTTGACAAACATATATTTTTCTCTGATAGGTTCTCTCCAGTATTGCTATATTTCTATTCAACATCGTCTTTCTTGTATCATCGGCATCAATTCCAACCGAGTGTAAAATACCAACCAATCTGAAAGTTGAATACGAGAGTTTGACCAGTGCAGCCAGTGGCAATAACTTTTTTCTACCAGCTGAAATAGCTCCAGCCGCAAGTAAGCAGAACACCCTGACAGACGGAGATAAAACTTGCCCAACGGCTTCTGTAGCCAGCAATATCATCCGTGAACGTTCAACCTGCCCTTGGTACCTGAACATTACCCATGATTCAACAGTTTTCCCTCCATCCCGCACCGAAGTTGTGTGTCGCTGTAAAGACTGTTTCGATTCTGACAGCAACCACGAATGTGTGATGGTATATACTCCAATGACTGTCCTTAAACGTAGCGATGAATGTGTTGATGGACTGTACGTGTATAAACCAAAAGTAATTCAAATAGCTACAGCTTGTGCGTGTGCACGAAAAGTCGAAATACAAAGTGATGGAAGCGACGATGAATACGCGTCGTAAAAACGGATAGAATAACGACGTATGAATATGTAACGCAGACGTTATTGAATATTTTATGAAAGATTAAGTCGACTACCACGTGGTTATCATAATTTGCAACATGTGTTGCTTAAAACTCATATACAACTTGTATCTTATATAATTCCATATTTTATAAATTATAAGAATATATTTGTAAAATTCATTAGCTAACGAATATAGAATATTTTGTAACTTTAAATTGAATAATTTATAATTCAACTGAACTTGAGAATACTTATAATAAATACAATATAATTACGTATACTTAATTTATAAACCAACAGAGCCTGTGTATATTTAAATTAAATACAAGATGCTTAAGTCTTTGTGCATCGTGAGTATTATCATGAGTGTACATATTCATACAAACACATAGAGCCTTATATATACATATATATATATAGAGAGAGAAGAGGGATGACCAGCAAAAGTAGATTCCTATATGCTAGAAATAGATGCCGAATCATCTAACCACGCATCACAACTATATGTGCACGACATAGTGATATCATATCAAGATAAACAGTGCATGACCTTGTGGGTGGGGCCCAGTTAGAATTTTCTTCAGGTATCCCGCTCAAAAGGTCCCTCGTGTTTAAGGATGTGGAGTAAAACACCCATGTTTCCAAAGGTGAATTATCCAAACCGCAAAGAATTCCTCTCAACACATGGCTATGATGCTCCACCACTACTTCTGATTATGATCAAAGATGCACATATGCTAGACCACTGGTTCAAATTGATTAATATCAATTTCTACCCTCATAAATAAATTTATATATATCACATGGGCTCAACTCCCCTCCACTCTTCATCTAACCCCCTCCTCCTGTCTCTCTCACCCACCCTCCCTCCTACCACCCATCTCTCCCCTCCCCCACCTACTGCTCCGACTCCTACTTCTTTGTACGTCTCTTCACCTCTCTTCATACTTCTCTCCACTCCCATTTCTCTTCACCCCTACTCTTTCTCTCCTCTCTCTTACTCTCTCTCACTCTCTTCTCTCGTACTCCCCCCTCTCTCACTCTTACTCTCCTACTCTTTCACTCCTCTTTCTCTCCTCTCTCTTACTCTCTCTCACTCTCTTCTTTCGTACTCCCCCCTCTCTCACTCTTACTCTCTACACTCTTACTCTCCTACTCTCTACACTCTTACTCTCTTACTCTCTCACCCTTACTCTCTCACTCTCTTCCCCTCTCTCTCACTCTCTTTCTCTTCCTTTCTTCTTCCCCCCCATACCCCTCTTCCCTCTCTCTCACTCTCTTTCTCTTCCTCTCTTTCTCTTCCTCTCTTTCTCTTCCTCTCTTTCTCCCCCCATACCCACCTTCCCCTCTTTCTCCCCCCATACCCACCTTCCCCCTCTCTCAATCCCCCTTCCCTCTCTTATACCCACCCTCTCTCCTCTCTCCCTCTCCTCTCTTCCTCTCCCCTCCCATACCCATCTTCCCCCTCTCTTACATCCACCTTCCCCTTCTCCCTCCTCGTCAACACCCCCTCATAAGCTCATCCCACCACACCCCAACATACTCCTACTCTACCTTCCCACTCCACCCCATCCAATTCCTTAAACCCACCACCCACCCCTACCTACATACCCCACCCTACCCACATACCCCTACCTCTACCCCACACTCCACCCATGCCTTCCCCACCTCCCAACACCCTCACATCACACCACACCAATACCCTTGCATCACACCACGCACACCACACCAATACCCTCGCATCACACCACGCACACACTACAACTGACCAACTACTTTCTCCCTTTCTCCCTTCCCCCATTTTCACACTACATACGTCAAGATCACCAGCAGTCTACCTCCCACACACAGCCCCTCGTTCCCGATCACCGTTTGTTATCTCCCCCTTTCTTAGCTCTCCTGAAATAAGAATTTCTAACTTCCGGTCAGTCATTGTTATGATCGGCCATTATTATGATTGACCGTTGACTGAACACTATTCAATTTTTTTTCTCCGTGTTTTTCTCCTTGTCTCCGTATTCTTTCTGTTGAAGAGCGTAGCTCGAAACGTCAAAGACTTTCCGTATTCCCGAGCGTCATACTAATATATACTTTTGTTATTTACACCACCTGTCCTCGTCTGTTATTTTTTGTATATTCTCCCATATATATATATATATACACGCATACCTACACGCATACATACACGCTCACATGCATGCATACATATATAGATACACATCCATGCATATGTTCCAGTATTTGTATGAATATATATATATATATATATATATATTATATATATATATACTCACACTTAGAAACATGGTATGATTAAACAGATGCGTACTCACATACATGCTTACATGTATACGTGCACACTTTTTCTCTACCAAGGAGGGATCAATTTTATAAAATACTAATTTATTCAATAGATTAAAGTTCTGTTTTAATTCGTTCATAATATTCTTTCGAAGTATATATGTTCGTATAGGTATAAGAAATTTCGATATTTCTTTTATTATTATTATTTTTTTACTTCTTATTTTTGCACTACAGTAGATATAGAAAAGATGTATAAATATGTACTCTATTTTAATTGGATCCATGAAATCAATAAAATATATACCACAAGCCCAGAATTATTCTTTGTGTCTTTCGTATCTTATATCTTTGATCTTTAAGCATACACATATTAACTCTCACTGTGGATGAATGAAGGATGCCCAGGAGTTATTGTTCGTGAAATGCAAATATACAAATCGTTTCTGATTATCTCCTGCATACCCTGCAACATAAGGTGAAGGTCATCTGAGACCCTAAAAAGTTTTGGCTAAATACTGCGTTACAAATATTCGTTCAAACGACGCTATCTATTCAAAATTAATAATATATTAGTGCTCAAGCTTCATCGCAGCCCCATGGCTATAAGAACAACGACATAGCAACATCAATAACAACAACAACACATATTCTGATGCAGTATTAGGTACTGGATCTCATGGTTTCTGATCTTAACTGATTGGAAGTGTTGTCATGTATATATTATATGATGATGTAAAAGCCATGTATTGAGAGGTATTCTTTGGGATTTGAATAATGAACCTCTGAATGCATTGGTGTTTTGTTCATCAACCACAAATAACCCTTATTCATGGATCTTTTGAGCGGGATCGGCTACTCGATTTGAAGAGAATTCTAACCGAAACCCTCTTGCAAGGTCATGCGTTGTATATTTTGATATGAGATCACCATGTCACGAATATTGAGTTATGATACATGTGCCTGGTGTACCCTTATCAGACGGGCAGTCTGTGCTTCATATATTTTCCTTAGTGTAAATTTGATAGGATGCACTGATCTCTTATTCAATAATATTAATAATAATAATAATAATAATAATAATAATAATAATAATAATAATAATAATAATAATAATAATAATAATAATAATAATAATAATGCCCGGATGCAGTACCAGGTAGTGGCTCTCATGGCTTCTGATCTTAATTGATTGGAAGTGTTATCATGTTCATTGTTTTGTCTTGGTATAAAAAGATGGGCTACAGAAAATATTCTGCTCAATACCACAGATTTACTTGTTGGTTGTTTGACCTTAACCAGCTGAGCATGTCCCTTGGTGGCTGACGATATGTGCATCTCTGATCCTAAGCAGAAGTAGTGGGGGAGTATCATAGCCATGTGTTGAGAAGAATTCTTTGAGGTTTGGATAATTCACCTTTGGAAACATGGGTGTTTTGCTCAACATCTTTGAACATGAAGGACCATTTGATCGGGATGGGCTACTCGACCTGAAGAAAATTCTAACTGGGCCCCACCCGCAAGATCATGCCCTGTTTATCTTGATATGATATCACTATGTCGTGCACATATGGTTGTGATGCGTATGCATGGCGTACCCTTATCAGACGGGTAATCATGATGGATATATTGGGCTTCGTATATTTTACCCCAGTGTCACTTTGATGGCATGCACGGTTCTCTCACTCAATAATAATAATAACAACAATAATAATAATAATAATAATAATAATAATAATAATAATAATAATATTTTAAAAAGGATTGACGTAACTCTTCACGAAGGTAAATAGTCAAGACGAAGAGCGCGATTCGATTGTATAGATATTTTATTCGATGAACAATATTTCAACAGTACGTCTGTCTTTGTCAAATTCAAAACAAGAGGTGATTAAAAATTCAAACACGAGTTACAGAAAAGACAAATGTAATTTCAACTGTATTTGAGCATGCACCTGACAAGAAACAACAAAAGTTCATGCAAAAGTTTTACCTAGAGTGAAATAAAAAATGTCGGCTCAGCTATACCAATGAATAATATATATCCCACATCATCAGCGGCTACCCAAAAGTATCTACGAGAAACTACCTGTGCCCTCATCCCAGGTATGTTATCGTTGCAAAAACGATTTACAATGTTATCCGCAGGAAGGGTTACTCCGACGTATACATTAAAGGCATGTCAGAATTAGCAAGTATTCACACTTTAAAAAACAAAAGGAGTACAGGTGCAACACCTTAATAAAAATATCAATTTCGTGGAAACATCAAACTTGATATTATTCTATGGGACAGGGAACAAAAGTCATGCTCTTTTGTAGAGTTCAGGTGCAGAGCGATGTGAATGTATATAAAAAAAAATATGATGAATTAGATGTATATTTTAATTGTTAGAAATGTCCATATTGCTGGTTTTGTACCGTCGACTTAATTTCATCTACGATGACCAGAGGTTCAGGGAAATAGCATGACCAGAGGTTCAGGGAAATAGCATGACCAGAGGTTCCGGAGAATAACATTAGCGCAAGAAAGGGAATCATACCCAAGAGAACAAAAATGATCAAATACGACATAACTCTGCACACAATTTAAGCATTCAGATATATCAATAACTAAATACAAATCTAAAGATATTCTTTATATCATTTATCACCGGTTATTTTGAAAAAGTTTATGAATTTGAAAATTATATAACCTTTATTTGAAGATTACATACGCTTTATTCAACGCTTCTCATATGAACGCGCCTTACTCAAATATAATATTTGGAACGTGAAAAAGAAGAAAACAATTTGTCTAATCATACACAAGCAGAATGGTATTAAAATAAGATTTAGAAGTATAATGTTTTTTTTCTTAACTTCCGGTACCTGTGGGTCAATCATGACCACAGATACCGCCCCCGTGCTATGTGGGTTAACAGGTTAGCATTATAATGTCCTGTTCCTCTTAACACATTTTACAAGAATTATGTCGGTCACAAGATGTTCTTATTTACAATATGTGATAGATTATCGCCGGATTTGCAACTTCGACGGAAAAATGCATTTCCGTAATATTTCCCTTCATTCTACATTCCTTGAATGACAATATACTTTACCTGTGATAATTCCGCTTTGTATTCATATTACACATATGCAAACACAGGACAGCTAATATCATTAAGAATGTATATAACATCGCGAAGGAACAATTCAGCCGAAGTCAAAATTAATAACTATATACCTGCCGACTCTATATTTGCTGCCAAGTAATCGAACATTACAATGAAGACATCTACATTAAGTAAATAAACTTTAACGATTTTGAGTTGCTATATTTACGTTTTTAGTAATATTTTCACCTTATATATATATATATATATATATACATATATATATATATACATATATATATATATACATATATATATATATATATATATATATATATATATATATATATATATATACATACATATATATATATATATATATATATATATATATACTTATATATATATTTCCCACAGGGGCCCCAAACATAGAGGGGACAAACAAGGATAGAGTCGATTATATCGACCCCAGTACGTAACCGGTACTTATTTAATCGACTCCGAAATAGTAAAAGCTCGACCTCGGCGGAATTTGAACTCAGAATGTAACGGCAGTCGAAATACCACTGCTAAGCATTTCGCCCTGCGTGCTAACGATTCTGCTAACTCGCCGCCCTGTCTGTCTATCTATCTATCTATCTATCTATCTATCTATCTATCTATCTATCGATCTATAGATGGATAGATACATAGATGTGTGTGTGGGCGTGTGTGTGTATGTGTGTGTGTGAGCGCGCGTATGTGTGTGTGTTTGTGTGTATACATGTATACCGTTGTACATTTATTTACCTGTTTATTAGTATTAGATGCTAATAGGAATTTTGCATTGAAAGTGTCTTTAATCTCCTTCTTGGTTTATCTAGAATCGCATACAGAGTGGAGTAACTTATTGATCTCACCAAAAATGGAACAGTAAATTGCACAAACACTCATGCAAACACACACACAGATACACGCACACAGATAAACACACACACTCATAGACACATGCAGAGACACATGCACATGCATACGAAGGCACACACACACACACACACACACACATATATACAGACATACAATCACACATACACAGTCACACACAAATACATAAGCGCGCACGCACATTTATTTAACAAAAGGGGAAAAATTCGTTTTGGCTTGAACATGGAGTTTTTATGTTAAAGAATATTCAACTATAAGATATGTACGTGGTTGTAAGAATTGTGGTTTAATGTCAGATATATTATGTCCTGTGTTAAACAAATTCAAAGCTAAGTTGCAACTGACCGTAAAAAAATAATACTTATAATTATCGCTAAAATTAGATCCATTAAACTGGTAGGATATAATTGTCAAAACATTATATAGATTTAAATGCTAATAAAAATGAATACATAAAAGTTACAAAAAACCCGAAGTACAGCGTCACAAAATTTCTGACTACAATTCTATTCAAATGCGAAGTATAATGACAAGGTTTCTAGTTTGAATTTTGTTCGAGCTGAAAACTGCAAAGTGAAATCAAACTGCTCTCACATCAAGTTCACAGGTGGACGGTGCAAGTGAAACTAAATGAATCTGACCATCACGTGGTGTACCAAAAATGGGAAGTTAAAAGTAAAAAAAAAAAAAACACAATATGGGCAGCTAAAGTTCAAGAGCGATCATGCATCTGCTACAAATACACCAGAAGAATGATGGGCGTAGAGAAAATAAAACATGTGCCTTTTATCATCGGCTTCTTAGCATTCCTAACTCGCTGTTCATATCAGTTGACGAACAAAGTCCGTTTTGCGATTGCGAGATATTACCATTATGCCATTACTACTGTTGCTTTTTTTAAAAATTATTTCATGTGTTTGATTCACGTGTATATTTTTAAAAATCTGTTTAATATTTAATATCGTGATTCTAACCAGTCTAAGACTCTTATTGTGTACTTTCTATATAACTCTTGTAGCATTTTATCTCAGATAAGATTACTCAAGATGTTTTGTCCTCAACGCAAGCATTACGTTAAAAGGGTGGACGGTCCAAGTGAAAATAAATGGATACAACCGTCACGTGGTGAACCAAAATGAGTTGTTAAAAGTAAAACACCACAATTTGGGCAGCTAAAGTCCAAGAGCGATAATACGTTCGCTACATATCCAGATAATTAACCAGAGAATTAATCGTGAGGGTGATATACGAAAACCAGAAGAAAAGATGTAGCCAGAAGAAAAAAATATACAACAAGTGTTAACAAAAGTGTACATGCAAAAAAAAAAAAACATGAAGAAAATGTGTCCAATAAAAATGAACAATACAGTAAATATGAAAACACAGCCAAAAGCTCATGTTGATGGTTGAAAATGTTAATAAAGTCTTTAGAAAATTCCTGTTATTTCTTGCAACATCAAAATCAAGAAAGCACATAAAAATGTAATGACAGAAAATAGTGGGTAATAAACAAAGGATTTTGTTATTTTAAATTTATTGTCTAGAATATTTCAATGTATAAGATTTTACACGTAGTCTTCTGATGTGAAGTCAGAAAATGAGTCCAAAACAGTGTAAATGTAAAAAGTTCAAGATATTAGGCGAGAGGGGTGGCTGTGTGGTAAGTAGCTTGCTAACCAACGACATGGTTCCGGGTTCAGTCCCACTGCGTGGCACCTTGGGCAAGTGTCTTCTACTATAGCCTCAGGTCGACCAAAGCCTTGTGAGTGGATTTAGTAGACGGAAACTTAAAGAAGACCGTCGTATATATGTATATGGATATATATATGTGTGTGTTTGTGTGTCTGTGTTTGTCCACCCAACATCACTTGGCAACCCATGCTGGTGTGTTTACGTCCCCGTAACTTAGCGGTTCGGCAAAAGAGACCGATAGAATAAGTACTAGGCTTACAAAGAATAAGTCCTAGGGTCGATTTGCTCGACTAAAGGTGGTGCTCCAGCATGGCCGCATTCAAATGACTGAAACAAGTAAAAGAGTAAAAGAGTATATATATATATATATATATATATATATATATATATATATATATACATATAATGCACTCAATGCTGAAAGTGAAAAAAGTAGGCGCAAGTAAGAAAATTCTTTTAAAGAATTTTTTTTTACTCTGAGCAATTAAGTAAGTCTCGGAATTCGTATAAGAGAAAATTGACGAAAGCTGCAAAGCAAAATATATAGCTCTAATAGTAAAAGTCAGCAAATAACTTTCAGTAGTAAAAGTTGAACTGGTGGGTAGATGGTCAAGAGAAGTTCGACTTGCAGTGTAGAACCCTGAAGCAATACACTGAACAAAGGATATTGAATTGAGCTGTTTGTTTTGCTTGCGACGAACAAAAGGGTGTTGAAATAAGTTGTTTCAAACAAATTTTAGCGGCGTCGTTGACGGAGAAAAAAATAATCTGCTGGTATCATGAAGAAAAAAAATGCTATTAATTCAAAATGTCGTTGGCCGAGTGTTCGTCAAGTTAAAACATGTTGCGAAATGAGAATGCTGGTAGATTGTGATCGCAACGTAAACGTGAAACTGCAGAAATATAGACAGACGTTGATTCAAGACGCATGTCAATGGTGAAAGACAAAATGTGAAAACTGCCAAACTCCGATCCAGAAATTCTTCTTGCAATTTCTGAGGAAGGGAGCTGAAGAAAATTGAAAAAATATGGGATGAAAAGGTTGCCGTGCAGCTGAAATATTACAAATTTTCCCATTTTCCGGTCGTGAGAAAAGGGGAAATGACTTCTAATGCAGGGACAAACCTTCACAATTGTGTTATACACAGAAAATATGTGGCGAAATTGTAAAATTGACAGAAACAACAGATGAAGAAAACCGAACTTGGTAATACAAGGGCGAATCTTGGTGGTTTGAAATCTTGTCAATGTCAAAAACAGCGAAAGGAACTGGAGAACAGTCATACTGTCATCGTTATAAGAAAGTGAATTGTCTAGAAATAAACACTGGCAGGAGTTTAACTCAGCAAACATTTCTAGCAAAAAGTGACGCAAACAACGTTCTCAAAATATTGGAGTTGGAGGAGTAGTGAGAGTTGATAAATGTACATCAAAATCGTTCACGCAGTGCTTATGTTGGAAAGGTGAAAGAGCAGCTGTAACAGCCTTGCGAAGGAGTTTTCTAACCGGAAAAAAATGTTTGCAATATGCAAGTTACTGAATTTCAAACATTGAAACGATAATTAATTGACAAATGTCACCAGGTTTGCTGTTAAAATATATTCAAGACTTTTAACGTAGTGACATAGCGTTAGAATGAAAATTAGCGTTGGTAGCTGGATGAATTTTTTTCCTGCTATACGTTCTAAATTGACGCAAGTCGCCAATCAGATTTTTAGAAACACGCACAGTTTCAACACCAAACATGTAGTTACACTAAACTTTCCTTGATAAGATGTTTTAAATCGGTTTACTCTTCAGAAGCTGGTCATCTTCCATGGCTCAGTGGGTATTTTGTGGCAGTTTGAGTGTGATGCATCTCACTCGTTTCTGTTCGTTATTTTTTTCATGTATACTAATTATCAAAACTCACTAGAAATACTTACTCATGAATGTTTATTTGTCAAGAAATTTATTTTAGTATACCTCGAATTAAATCGAAAAGCGTTGTGTGGAAGAAATCTAAATCTAAATACAATTGAGTAAATTTTTAGCTATGCATTTGAATCATTAACAAAGAGATAACCAGATCCAAATCGATTTGTCGTTACATTTTTAGCTTCTTATCCGTATCAAAAACGAAAATCAAGTTGTCCTGGTAACAATTGTATCAGAAATTTACTACTGCCTCTTTCGATGAAACTGGCAATCAAAAAACCTCAGTTGTTTCGTTTGCAAGGACACTAGCAGCCCACCCCTAAATATATTTTTTTGAAAATCTCTTTATCTTATTTATCCCGACTTCTAACATCTCTTTTCTAATTTATTGTTGAAAACTACGTATCGAGCTTATCTTGGTATTACACTTTCGATTGGATCGAAAGCAATGTGCTGCTTTGAACAACCTTGTGTGAATACTAAGTTAAATTACGTTTGTATACTTTATTTCTAGTATGTTTAAAAACAATGTTTCGATCATTTTGCAGAATCGTGGTGGATATGATCAACATTTAAACTGGCAATCTGTTTGCTACATAGACACCGTGTATTTATTTACTCGTTCGTAAATACAGAAGGATGAAGATTCAAATCCTGCGATCTGTTAGAAAAAGCATGTACTGTCTCTGCATCAAATATGTAGTCTCGCGTGTATCTATTTCGCGTTTATTTATGAGACACTTTAACACGATGCCGTTCTAAACTGATTCCTTTCTTCTTTTATATATTTACGTGTTTCAGCCGACTGCGTCCATGCTGGTTCAAGGGAAACTATTATAAATTTTCTTCTTATCTAGGGTAACAGTTATGCTTTTTCCATCTTATCTTATATATTATCTTCTCTCTATACATATCTTTTATTATATTATATCATATACTATATATTATATTATATATATACCTCTCTTTCTCTCTCTCTCTCTCTCTCTCTCTCTCTCTCTCTATATATATATATATATATATATATATATATATATATATATATATATATATATATATATATATATATATGTTGCAAAACGCCTAGTGGGAGGCCCTACCTTCCGAATTCTTTTACAAGGCTTTGTAACCTGTGAGACCGCCACACTAAATGTGTGAATCTGAGACTATGTTTAATGAAATTATAATTAACTGATACACCTGTATTTTCTTTTAACCCAAACCAGGAACTTCTCAGCCCCGCCGACTTGTATAGGGTTGTGTGAGTGTGTGTGTGTGTGTGTGTGTGTGTGTGAGTGTGTGTGTGTGTATGTGTGCGTGTGTGTGTGTACGTGTGCGTGTGTGTGTGCGTTTGTGTGTGTGTGTGTGGATATGTACAATCATGATAAGACTGGAAATGGTAAAAGACTTAAATATGTTAGAAATATGCTCAGATATGACTCAAATATATTCATTTGAAATAAACAATACAATTCATATGTTAAAGATAACATATTAATATGCGGACACGGAGATTATGAAATGTTGTATGATATATGGAATTAGATAAAATATAAAATTATTTACAAAGTATATATGTGTGTGCGAATTTTATGTACAATTATGTGCAAATTATGTTACCCTCTTATTGGTCAAGTTAATCTTTCATAATATTGTGAATAGCTTCTATGTTTCATAGTTTACACTTCCTAAGTCGCGTATTTGTCGTTTTTAATTCGATCAAGTTTTCTTGCACACGCACAAGCAGTGCCTACATTAATCACAATTGGTTTATACACGTACAGTCCAGCAACACATTTATTAGTACGTTTGAGGACAGTCATTTTGGTATATACTGTCACACATTGGTGCTTGCTGCTGCTAACGTCTAGACAGTCTCTGCAGCGACACACTACTTCAGTACGGGATGAAGGGAAAACTGTTGAATCATGGGTAATATTCACGTACCACGGGCAGGTCGAACGTTCACGGATGATATCAATAGATACAGAAGATGTTGGGCAGGTTGTATCCCCGTCGATCAATGGTTTCTGGTCACTTCCGGCTGGAGTTACTTCAGCCGGTAGAAAAAACTTATAGCCAAAGGCTACACGGGACAGTCTCTTGTACCGGATTTTCAGATTTCTTGGTATTTTGCATTGGGTTGGAATTGACGCCCATGATACAAACGAGATGACGCTGGAGAGAAATATTACAATGTGGCAGAGAACCTGTCAGAGAGAAAATATCTTTGTCAATGTTACATGAAATATGAGGCACATTTGTTGGCTTTTTCAAAGAACTAATTTACTTTAGGCACATATATCAATTTACGATGACCTGCTTTATGAAATTCTATTACAGAACGTTGAATGAGTGACAAATAACGGAGTGATATGTGAAAACACAAATATAAACAAAATATAAAGAAACCACCAACAAAATAAAATCATTGCTTTACAGCTTATCTCAACCGTTATATTCTTTAACAGCTGTCGTATTTGTTTCAGTCGAGAGAAAGAGAGGAGAAACGGAAGGGAAGTAAACATAATATTTAGAGAGAGAGAGAGAGAGAGAGAGAGAGAGAGAGAGAGAGAGAGAGAGAGAGAGAGAGAGAGAGAGAAACGAAAGGGAAGTAAACATACATATTGAAAGAAAGAGAGATAGAGACAGACAGACAGATGGACGGACAGAGAAAGACAGACAGACGAGAAAGAGACAGAAAATGAGAGAGTATGTGTATATGTGTATGCGTGAGAGAGAGAGAGAGAGAGAAGAGAGAGAGAGAGAGAGAGAGAGAGAGAGAGAGAGAGAGAGAGAGAGAGAGAGAGAGAGAGAGAGAGAGAGAGAGAAGAGAGAGGCGTGTATCGAGAATAGACAAATGGATATGAGTTTCTAAATAAACAGTTGTAGTCTGTCAAAAAGTGTTTCTCAATATGTAGAAGTTTTAGTTTAGTCACTTCTTGAATTGATGGCAAGGGTGTGAGATGGCAATAGCTTGAACAATACATTATCCGAATCGACGCATTTGTGATGTTTTAATGACAACGTGAAATGCTACTCGCCATGTTTGAAATTATTGGAACGACTCTAACTGATATTTTGGTTACGCTTGTGCAGTTGCATAGCTATACTTAAGACCTTAGCTCCTCTGTTGTTCCCGAAATTTTCGCATGTGATTACGTTGATAAAGTAACATTAACGTGATATTTCGAAAAAAATCCAACTTGTTTATTTTTAGTAAGGCAATTATAACTTCAAACTAGAAAGGCAACCTATGTAGTAGAAGAAATATGTGTGTATATAAATATATAAATACAAAGAAAGGAAAATAATATATTGGTGTAGACGATCTTTAATACAAAGTTGGTACAAATACAATAAAGATTCTACGAACTTTTTCCACGCTTAATTAATTCCAAAGGCAAAACGAAACAAATAATCGTTTCGAAATCAAAATTAGGCTTTTCTTCAGGAATTCATTATTGGAGTAAATAGGTTCGACTAATATATATATATATATATATATATATATATATATATATATATATATATATATATATATATATATAGCATTACCGTCTAAAATACACATGAAGTTAATGAAAGAAAAATTTATTAATTACTAAGAATAATAGACTGAGCTAATTAAAAGATTAAAAACAAATAAAAACCAATATACTATCCACTAAAACGTAATGAATACCATAACTAAAATTTAATGACATAATGATTTAAAACGAAAGTAAAAAGAAATTCATTTATTTACAAATTGCTACATTTAAGTAAAATAGAGTAGTATCGCTTCAAGGTGAATAAATAAATTAATTAATCAAAATGAGTGAAAAGTAATTGCATGTAAAATTACTTCAATCTCTCAATACTTGATAAACTTAAACCACTGAAAATATCTAAAAATTTTAATGTAAAATCTAAAAGAAAGAATTATTAGTTACAATAAAAACTTTACGTTCCAAATTGAACCAAACTAAGAAATAAATATTTGCATACGTAAACATACATATATATACACATACACACATACATCTAAATGTAATAGTCTATATATGTAAAACTGAGAATGTCTGTTGACTGTGTTTCTGTATGTGTACCTCACTAAAACTGGAGAACTACCCAACCGATTTCATACAAATTTTACACATGCCTTACTTAGTGTCATGAGCCAAGAAC
Organism: Octopus bimaculoides; assembly: GCF_046866305.1. Lineage (NCBI taxonomy): Eukaryota > Metazoa > Mollusca > Cephalopoda > Octopoda > Octopodidae > Octopus > Octopus bimaculoides. Next base: position 26,173,082 of record NC_142928.1, read on the forward strand.
ATTTTCAACTTCCTGACTAATGCGAGCCTGGATCAATCTCTTATGATTTACAATATTTCAGTATTACGTGTCAAAAGTCAAGCAATAACACTGCACATATGTATGCATGTATGTATGTATGTATGTATGTATGTATGTATGTATGTATGTATACAGATGTATATATGTATATGTATAGGCGAATATCTATAGATGTATATGTATATATGTATATATATACATGTATATATATTTATATATATAGATTTATATCTATATGAATATATGTTTATAGGTATATATACTTATATAATGTGTATATATATGTATATATATATATATATATATATATATATATATATATATATATATATTTATATGTGTGTGTCTATGTATATATATATAAGTATAAAAATATGTATGCATGTATATATGTGTGTGTATATATATATATGGGTATATACGTGTTTGTATATATATATATATATATATATATATATATATATATATATATATATATATATATATATATATATATTTATATATATATGGATGTATATTTATAGATGTACTAGCTGAACAGCCGCCCAATCGAGAGGCTTTTAAGTTAGATCGTATGGACGGCACTTCATTGGGCTTTGCACCATTAATGATAATTCATACATTGAGTATTTATTATAGTTTATTAAACTTGACCAATATTTTTGAAGCAATAAATAATTTTCATCAAAGTAATGATATAATTTTGTCGACTTGGAACTTATTGCAAAGCTGCATGATAAACAACATTTTTTTGTCTTCTCATTTAGAGGACAGTACGATTTTTATCTGTCTAACTTCTTTCTTTCCCACCATCTCTCTCTTTCTGTTGATTGCTTTCAACTATCATTATCACCAGTACCACTACCATCGCCACCACAACTCACATACACCATTCAGACTTCTGACGCCACCTGTATAAATACCTTTGACTTCGCCGTCTTCCCCTCCACCATCATCACCACTGTCTTTCACATCGGTTACTGACCAAAATCACCACCGTCGCTTCTGCCTCTATGACAACTATCACAGCTCATACTATTAATATCACCCCATGACAATCACAACCGTCAATCTATTACCCTCTCTATGCCTACTATTACTCTCACCCTATCACGGGGAATAGAGGAAGTTTCATTGAATAGTGAGAGAGGAAGTCAAAGTGGCATTTATTATTATAGATATGTATAGATGCTTATGTATCAATGTTGTTGGCACTCCGTCGCTTACGACGTCGAGGGTTCCAGTTGATCCGATCAACGGAACAGCCTGCTTGTGAAATTAACGTGCAAGTGGCTGAGCACTCCACAGACACATGTACCCTTAACGTAGTTCTCGGGGATATTCAGCGTGACACAGTGTGACACAGCTGACCCTTTAAATTACAGGCACAACAGAAACAGGAAGTAAAAGTGAGAGAAACTTGTGGTAGAAGAGTACAGCAGGGTTCACCACCATCCCCTGCCGGAGCCTCGTGGAGTTTTAGGTGTTCTCGCTCAATAAACACTCACAATGCCCGGTCTGGGAATCGAAACCGCGATCCTATGACCGCGAGTCCGCTTCCCTAACCGCTGGACCATTGCGCCTCCACATGTATCAATAGATACTATGAAAATATTTAGGGCAGAAAATTCAGACCAATGTTCTGCCAGTGGCCAGCATGCGTAGTAGAGTCAATAGACAACATATCTTTCATATAAATTCGTGTACCTTTCTATACACAAAAGCGGTGACCCCTAACAGGAAC
>NC_142928.1:26184846-26252346 GCF_046866305.1 Octopus bimaculoides
GTGGCCACATAGACTCTTGCGCCAGAAACAAAAACCCTAAATTCATTATATTCCCTTTCTATCAATGTAAAGACAGAATCTCCACACAAGAAAGAATCAACAAGGAGAATCTTTTCATAGAGAAATTCCAACCATTTCTTAACACACACACCCCTCAGTGACCTTATTCCTCTATGAACAGACACAAACTTCCTGTTTGGAAAAAAAGAGTTCATAACTCCAACTAAAAACACTTGTCTCCCCTTACACACACTTCCTGTTTTGACACCACATTTCCTGCTTAACACAAACTTTTAAACCTTTTTTTAAACCTAACAAAACTCTCAACCCTCATGCATCCTTATTTTTCCTACCAATTTATACATGAACTACTATTGAACTACAAAAGCTCAAAGACAATATAATGTTTGGGTATATTTATTTTTTTATATATTATTGTTTTATATATTATTTTCTTCATTTTGTACTTCTTTGTAAAAAAACATTTTCATTCTCCTTCTTCTTGATAATTTGCTTCTTCGCAATGAAATCCGGTTAGAATAAATCTTTATTAAATTATGCTTCCAGTTCAGCATTCTGGCTTTTTTTCATTTTCCTATATATGTATATATATATATATATATATATATATATATATATATATATATATATATATTTGACTGCGGCCATGCTGGAGTACCGCCTTGAAGGGTTTTTTTTATTCGAATATATGGCGGTGCTCTAGCATGGCCGAAGTCAAATGACTGAAACAAGTCAAAGAGTAAAAGAGTATATATACATATATATGTCAGGTCGCTCTTGAGTGCTACTGGTACCATGTAATCCAATACAACCTGTTACATTGTCGGGTCGTCTACGACTAAACTGGCAACCCCACCAAGCGTGCTTGGTGAGGGGATGAGGGTAACTGTTGGACACCCTGCGGGACAAAAAATAACGCCTGTCAAAGGGCGGAAGAACTACAGGGTAGTCAACGGCTATTCCACCTTTTCCCCTGTCTTTCAACTTCCGTTGCACATTCCAATCTACGCTTCATACTTCATTTAAATCATCTTTTCCACGAGTTCCTCGCTCGCACTAAACAACATAAACTCCGCTCTTTCATTTTGACCCACCCGATGTTACTAGACCCCCTCTCTCCCCTCCCTTCTTTCTCCACGATCACTTCCTCTCATCTTCACCTCACCCCTGCATTACTCCAACCCCCACGCCCTTCCTACTCATCCTCTCTCTCTCTCTCTCTCCCAAGCCTTCCACTGCCCCCTCCACCACTCCCCACTTCAGTCTGTTATTACCATTCCTCCTGATCTCCTCTCTGAGACAGAGCGCTCTGCGGCGGATGTAATCGACTTAATCCCTTTGTCTATCCTTGTTTGTCCCCTCTGTTTAGCCCCTTGTGGGCAATAAAGAAATACGTTGCAGTTGTCAGAGTCTACACATTTTGTACTGCGATAACCTAATTTGGTAAGTGATTGAGAGAAGATTGCTGAATCATGAATAAAATTCAGGTAACAAGGACAGATTCAAAGTTCACGGATGATATCAACATATACGGATGTTGAGCAGGATTTACCACCATCGGTTAGTGCTGGCACGTGTCTCCCGACGGGTCCCATTTCAGCAGAAAGAAATAAGTAATTGCCAATGGCTGCATGAGACAGACTTTCGTTTCGGGCATTCAAATCAGAGTATATTTTACTTTGGGCGGGAATTGTCACCGATGTTACGAGCAAGACGACGTTGAAAAGAAATATTACTGCCTGGGTGAGAACCTGTCAGAAAGAAAATATATTTGTCGGCGGTGAGCTAGCAGAAACGTTAGCACGCCGGGTGAAATGCTTAGCGGTATTTCGTCTGCTGCTACATTCTGAGTTCAAATTCCGCCGAGGTCGACATTGCCTTTCATCCTTTCGGGGTCGATTAAATAAGTACCAGTTGCGCACTGGGATCGATGTAATCGACTTAATCCGTTTGTCTGTCCTTGTTTGTCCCTTCTATGTTCAGCTCCTTGTGGACAATCAAGAAATAAGAAATATATTTGTCAACGGTACTTTCGATATGAGACACATTTATCGTCTTAAACAAAAAATAAATTTACTTTAGGTGCATATATCAATTTATGATGACTTACGTTATGAAATTTTATTCCAGAAAGTTGAGCGAGTAATATCAGAAATACAGGAATGTTATCTAAATACGGAAATATAAGCAAACTATGATAAAATACAAAATCAAGCTACTTGTCTTACAGCTTGTCTCAACTGATAAGTGTCTCAACAACAGTCGATCTAAAGTATTGAAGTGCTGCAGTCAAGTGAGAAAGAAAGTGAGAGAAACGGAATAGAAGTATATATACGAACGGTGGTGCCCCAGCATGACCGCAGCTTGTGAGCTGAAACTAGTACGCAAAGAATGTAAAGATATATATATATATATATATATATATATATATATATATCAGGTGGTGCTATTAAGTTAGGCCTGGACCAAACTTAGGTCGTAACATATCTAAGTTTTATATATATATATATATATATATATATATATATATATACACCGAGAGAGAGAGAGAGAGAGAGAGAGAGAGATAAATAGATAGATACATACATACATACATACATACATACATACATACATACATACTTACATACATACATATATACATACATACATACACACATACATGCATACATACATATAGCAGGTCATCTCATAAGTTCTGTTCGAATTTTGGATAAAGAAAACAAGTGATCAAATGTTATATTTAATTGAAATTTAATCATCAATGTACTTTCCCTGATTATCTATGACTTCCTTCCATCTATTTACAAACTCTTTAATGCCATCAATGTTAAACTCTTTTGGTTTCATAGCGAAGAACTCTGAAATGTCAGTTTCGACCACCTAGCTTCTGAAAGTTATGTCCCCAAAATGATTCTGTAAACTACAAAACAAATAGTAGTCTTAAGGAGCTCTTCGATCTTCTGTGATGTGATCTTTTCAATGTGGGGTCACGCATTGCCCTGATGAAACATCACTCATTTGCGATTCACTAAAGCGGATCTTTTTTCTTCAGTTTGGTTCAAACGCTCTAATTGATGAGAGTACACTTGAGTATTGATTGTTGCATTAGGTGGTAAGAATTCAAAGTGAATTACTCATTTGCAACTCCACCAGATAGAAAGAAAAAATGTTTGCCCATAAAGTTCCCTTCTCGGTTGTGGTTGAGCTTTTTTCCCTTTTACTAAGTCACTGTTTACGACGCTTAACATTTCGATAGAAGATCCATTTTTCGTCATCAATCAGAAGTCTATCCAAAAATGGTGAAATAAGTTCGCAAGGATGGAGGGAAGAGCAGAAGTCAACTCGGGATTTGCGATTGATTCTGAACAATTCATGAGGCACCCATTTTCCAGGTTGTTGAAGATGTCGATGAACAGTTGTATGGTTTGAACTTAGCTTTATTGTCAATTCTTCAACTGATAATGCAGGATTTTCTTCAAGTAATGCCTCAAGGAGCTTATCATTAAACTCAACGTCCTGTTGGAGCTTCATCCTCAAGGCTAAAATCTCCACTTATGAATTTTGCAGACCATCTTCTGCAAGGTCTGCAAGGTCTTTCATTTAAGCATTCTTTCCCATAAACTGAGTATATGTTTCAAGTCGCTTCGGCTGCAGAGACAGGAGTGATGTGTATGATTAGAATGAGGAGATAGGTCAAATCAAAAACAGGAGGAGAAAAAATTGAGGTGGAATGAAGAGTATAAGGGAGCCAACTTGTTCTGATTACTTGCTTTACTAATTCATTTATGAATAAATCTGCATAAGTTGTCTGTGAATTAGCGTTTGCATAGCTGAATAGCCGATCTCTATGAAGAATCGCCAATCGTATTTGAAATACGTTTTCCAAATCGAGGCATTTGTGAAAGCTGGAAGCGAAACTAGGCCGCTAACGACAAAATTCTCGAAATGTTTCACGTCGCTATGTCCAAAATTTTCGGGTCACTCTTGTGAAGGTGCATTGTTGTTCAAAAATATCAGCTTCGCTATTGTTCTCCACAATTTTACTAATAAAGATAATAAAATATTGTTAAATTTGTATTTATACATTTTACATTAATGTTGAAATTATTTTCAACTACACCGCCGGTCAGATAAGTGGATTTTATACACACACATACACACACACACGCACACACACACACACACACACACACACACACACACACACACACACATATATATATGCAGTTATTACATATCACACAAGAAGACATCTGCTTGGTTGGTGTCTTCTTTCTGAACCGCGATCCGTCATAATTCATGGATATACAGTCGAGGCAATTAAAAGGCCAAAAATTGGGGCGGATGTCGTAGAAATTCTCTGATGACCACTTTTAACGCATTTCGGAAGACTTCGAAGCAGTGACCAGAAGGAAGGGACACAACACGCGTTCTGGCTGCGTCTACTAACCGAAATTCGTGCCCACATTTTGAACGGGGCCTTAAGGTCAATTCAGATGGCTATATGAAACTCCTGGACACTGATCCTTCCCTGGTTGCAGAGCGTTGCTAATGGAAAGCAGTACGTGTGACAGCATGAATCGGCTTTTTGCGATACTTCCGAAATGCGTTAAAAGTAGTCATCAGAGGATTTCTACGACATCACCCGCCCCAATTTCTGGCCTCCTAATTGCTTCGACTGTAAATCCATGAATTATGACGGATCGCGGTTCAGAAAGACACTAACCAAGGCCAAGCTGGTGGTAAAGATCAAGTAGTCATCCGAAGATCTTCCCAAGAGCATTGTGAGACGCACACGTGCCAGATTCCGAAGCCATTGTTCGTCCATGGTGCAAGGTAAGAAAGGCTACTTTCAGTAAGCTGTTATCTCCCAGCGATATATTTTTTAGTGTTTAAGATACCCTTACTTTGTGGGGAGCGATCGTGTTTCCTTTTCGTTTTGAACAAACTTTCAAATTTAGCCCAACACCCTACTCTCTCTCTCTCTCTCTCTCTCTCTCTCTCTCTCTCTCTCTCTCTCACACACACACACACACACACACACACACACACACACACACACACACTCATACATATTTATATATGTCAGAATTTTGCTTTAGAAGACAGCTCAATATGGCAGTGTCTGGATTTTGGACAGTCACTGAGAACCATGTTCCTCTGGTGTGTGAGTATATATATATATATATATATATATATATATATATATATACACATGTATATATGTATATATGTATAGGTATATATATATTAACCCGACATATTTCAAATCGTTAACAAGATTTGCTTCATTGTTTTTGACTTAACTGCGCTTATGGATAAATTAGAACTGTGATGAAAGAAGAGACTATTTGAAAGCTAGCAGAATTTCTTTGAACGCTAAACCCACATAAATTTCAAATAATTTGTGAGCAAATGTGCAACAGTATTAACTGTAATGATCATGTGTAGAGATTCTAAATGGCTTAATAATACTATTAAAATGTGTTTACTTACAGCAGGTACCTTGACTGTAATGCTCGATTACTTCGAAATGAATACGGATTACTTGTTAGTAAATATAGTCAAAATCAGTATAGCCTTATTTTCAAATAGAGTCTGATTATGTTCACTTCTCGATGTGATATGCGGTCTTAATGATATTGGCTGCCTTGACTTTGCTTAGACATAACGAAACTACCAAGGATAAAGCAAGTTATTGTTTTTCAACAAGAGTAAAAGGAAGTAACAAAATTTCGGAAATGCATTTTTCCGTTGAGTTTGTAAATCCGGAGGTAATCGATTATATTGTACTTTTGTGACTGACATAATTCTTGGAAAATCGGTTAAAAGGAACAGGATATATATTCAATTGATTTTGTATTAACTCGCGTTGCATGGGAGCGGTGTTTGTGATTAACATTGATTCATGTGTACAGGAAATTACGAAACATTACGTTTCAAATCTTTATTTGAATAGTGTCTGTGTATGTTAAGCAGCAAATATTTTTTGTTTTCAAATTTCAAAGAATACATTTGAATAAGGAGGATACATTATGTGAAACGCAGCATTCAAGGAGCAGTTAGCTAAATTGAATGTTGGACGTCAAACCGGGAAGATCCGATTACTAATATAGAATATAGTAAATAAATATTTCCATATTGTCTCTTTCAAAGTAACCTATTTAACTATTTCAAGACAAAGAGTGTTTTGGTTTGTTATATTTCGGGATGGTCATTTCCCTTTTTTTTTTACCGATAAACAAACGTACTATATATTAGTTCTTCACTTCAAATTTATTATTGTTCATATTTTACGTCCTTTGTCTGGAAATCTTTCGTCACATACTCTATGACCTCTCAGCGCCACTCCATCCCACGTGTCTCCCCTCCCCTGTTCTGATTAATGCAGTATTTCAAAAATAGCACAATTCCTCTCTCACTAATAAAAACATTTAGTAAATTTTGGCAGGAGTTTTCTGTCGTGTATTTTCAACTTTTTTATCTGTTTTGTGTTCTGTTTGACAACATTTACAAATGAAATAGTGAGCATTTAACACAGAAACACTTTTACCATATGTTTCTGGCGTGTTGATATTTTATGTGTGAATGAAACTTTGGACATGTATGTTTTTCTCAAATTATAGACCTTTGGATCTATTGTATTTTTCCCATTGAATTCAGCATTTTCCCTTCATTTCCATTCACACATACCGCATTCCTATCTATCTATCTATCTATCTATCTATCTATCTATCTATCTATCTATCTATCTATCTATCTGTCTGTCTGTCTGTCTGTCTGTCTGTCTGTATGTATGTATGTATGTATGTATACAACTAATTTAGAGACGAACCACCACTCTACAATTCAGTCAACTCAAAACCCGTCCAAATCCATGCTGTGAGACATATACCATCTTAATATATCTAATATTTTAATCTGAAAATTTAAATTAGATAACATATTACATAAATAAATCATATAAATTATAGAAATAAATCATAGAAATATTAATTTAAAAAATTTAAAAAGTCAAATTTATCAATTGGACAGTAAAAATTAATACGATAATATACAGTATGGAAGTATAAATGTAAAACGTTAGGGCTTGTACATAGACTACGCGCGTTTCATGGCTGAAACAGGACTATATAAAATCATAAGCAAATTCTATCCGAGTTCATTAGAACGGGGAAATGATTTTACTCCCAAAATCAGTCACCCTTCAGGTCAAATCCCTAAGAAAATACCTAAAATTCTTCAAGAAATAAACATAAACATGAAAAATAAAAATATAAATAATGAGACAAAATCTGTAAACTAATCCCTACATTAACGGTATTACTATAATTACTAAGAGTTACAATCTAAAAATATTATAGTATTATAGTAAACAAGGTTAAAACGTAATCATAGGTATTCCAATTCATTAGAGAAAAGTCTAATTAGAGAAAAGTCTAATTCTTCCATTGCATGTAACACGGGCAACGCCGGGTATCTCTGCTAGTATTCTATATATGTACGTATGTATATACGTATGTATGCCTGTATAAATGTGAGATAATAGTTTCACTTTAATAGTTTCAGTATTAAAGTGAAACTATTAAAGCGAAAATATCTGACATTACAATAGAGAGATATTGTTTCACTTTTCACACGTAATACTGCAATAGTGGAGGAGATGTCATATTGTACTCGGCTCACACTAGGCAGGAAGCTAAAATATTTTTGACCTAAAACACTACATGGACACTAAGTAGGGCATGTGTAAAATTTGAATGAAATTGGTTTTGTAGTTCTTTAAGTTTTAGGAATTCACACAGACAGACACACATTCTCACCTTTATATATATATATATATATATAATGTGTTTATTTTGGGAAGTCCAGTGTGTGGCATTATTCTGTAGTAATGCCCCTTATATATATATATATATATATATATATATATATATATATATATATATATATATATATATATATATATATATATACATATACATATATGGCCAAAAAGTAGGTTTAAAGTTATAAAACTATCTCTTTCGCATTCATATATTAACAGTTTAGACCTTAATTGTAAAAAAGGCGTGGAACATTTATTCTATATTCTATGCTAATTTAGTTAATTGTAAGAGAGAAGTTTAAATGTAATAAAATGTTTTGAAAGAAATTTAAAGTGCCTACTTGATAATTGTAAACCTACTTTTGGGTCACCCTATACGTATATGCGTGTGTGTATCTGTCTATCTATCTGTGTATCTGTCTATCTATATATGTATCTATCTATCTATCTATCTATCTATCTATCTATCTATCTATCCATCTATCTATTTATTTATCTATCTATCTTTCTGTCTATGGTTGTTATCGGTCTATCTATCCATTCACCTATCTAATAGCCAATGATTCCCTCTACGTATACATCACAACATTATTTTATGGAAGCCGAATGTACCTTAGTAGCTACGTATGTAACACAAACAAACAGTGAGTAGCTAACCATCTATGTAACCATTGATCAGTTCACTCTGTCCTCTAATCTTACACGTCCCCTCTATCTATGAAGCTAAACATCTTCCGTAATAGAGTGTATGAACAAAGTTATTATACTCTTATAGCTCTATAAAGCTTAATTTTGTCTTGATGGCCGGGCTAACGCATATAATCTGCAATGTGTATGCCATTCGTAATGGAAGACGGTGATACTTTTGCTGCTGATGAAGATGAAGCTGGAGTTGATGGTGATGATGTAAGCTATTATAATAAATGAAAACAGAAAGAGATGGTGGTGACGATAGCAGCATTGGCAGAAGTGATAGTGAAGCTTGTTGCGACGTTGCCATTAATGGTAGAAACACACATACACTAAACCGTACCAGTTATACAAAGATAAATATTTTACATATATCTATATACTTAAACATAGAGAAATAGGGGCATATATCTGATTATGTTTCTATAGCGGATTACGTCGTCGATTTCAACATATAAGGCTACAACAGCCTTACATAGCTATTTTACTATAAGCATAGCTTGTTTATTTAAATAATTCAGGATTGTGTAGGATTACGCACACTTTTGGAAATGTTCATAGAAGAAAGTTTGCGCAATTTTTTGGCCGCAAACACAATGAGCAACATATCTCAAGCATTATTTTTTTCCATCATATTGTTTAGCTACCATTGCTAGGGCTCAGAGACCAACTAAATCTGGTAGTCTAAATGCACTTCTGGGTAACAAATCACGAATATAATATAAATAAATTATTGAATTTCAATATAATATCTCTAACTTTTATTTATCTCTATTATATATATATATATATATATATATATATATATATATATATATATATATATATATATATATATACGCACGTACGCATACACACATATACACATATATATGCATTTATACATACCTACATGCATATATATATATATATATATATATATATATATATATATATATATATATACGCACGTACGCATATACAGATATATATGCATTTATACATACCTACATGCATATATATATGTGTATATGTGTGTATGCGTACGTGCGTATATATATATATATATATATATATATACGTACATATAATGCAAATATATACATACGCACACACGCATACACACATATACACGTGGATTTCCTTTTTAGCTCACGATTGTATTACTGTATGATTTGTCACATTGCAGTGCCAAGAAAAATACATAAGTGCGTGACATGCTCCTTGACTTAAAAGTGTTGAAAGTCATGTAGACGAAGACTCTTGAAACATTGTTGGGGTCGACTATACACTTTTCGTCAATGTCAGCTTCTCAGTAGTTTGCATTGAGTGGCCAAATGTTGACATCGGTGAAACTGTAACATTGCCGGAAGTGTTTTTGTTTCTTTTGTGGGATTTGTGGAATTTAGAAGAAACTAGAATCTAGTGAAATTCAGTATTTTAGGTGTATGAAATTTTGGCGGTGTCATAATTAGATATAACCTAGTAGTTATATTGCAGAGAAAATCGTTTTTTAAGTAGAATGACGTATTGCCAATACAGCGACATAAATTTTCTCTGCGGGTGGTAACTACCTTATATTTATTTCTACGTGCGTTGCATGTACGAATATATTGACCCACCTCTCTATGTGTATGGGTTTGCGTTTGTATTTGTATATTTAATTATATCTTAGCCCCTCTTTCTAGTGTGAGAAAACGTACAGTCACTTGTATGAACACCAATATCATCAGATTTTACTAGCTTCGCCGTTGGTACATTATAATCACCAATACAACATTTGGTGTCCCCAATAATAAGCTGTAGTTTTAATTATAATATCACGCCAGCAGCACTTTGAAATTTCGATGTGAACTACAACAGCGACACTACTACCATTAACACAATATTGTCATCATCATCATGATCATTGTCATCAACATTTTTCCGATTACGTTGCAAAAAAAAAGAACATTGCAAGATGTCTCACCATCGTCATTATCGCTGCCACCTGCTAACATTCTCATCTTCAACTGTCGTAATCCGTGTCATAAACAGCACTATCTCTATCTGCATCACCATCTCCATTGTTACCACCACTATCACTTGCACTACCTTCACCGACACTTCTCACAATTTTGCAAGCCAACACCAACACCACCCTTGTCACCGTTATCTTACACACTCGTTTCACTCTGTGTATTTCTCTGTCTATCTTTTCGAACAATCTCTCTGTACTTGTTACAAGACAATACCATTTTACTTACCCATCTCAAAAGGATCTTCAATTTAACACAATATTTATTTGCAGATATCACAATTTTAAAAGATACCAGTTAAAACTTCAGCATGTGCATGCCTAAGGTAACAATCTCCTTATAGACACACAGAGACAGACAGAGACACACACATACACAAACACACAGAATATACAAACAGACAGACAGACAGACACATACGCACACACAAACACACAGAATATACAAACACACGTGGGTATATTGAGAGAGAAAGATATACATTAATATAAAGAGAAGTGGGTCTATCTTAATGTCTGTCTTTCTCACTCTATATATCCACGTGGACCATTTACACTTAATCCATTACTTCGACATAAACGTATCATTCAAAATACTCCCTGGATTTACCTGGGATTATACCTTCATGGAAGTACGGATCAACCTCCAAACCCTCTGTAAAAAGATGCACTGTGAACTTTATCCTCCTGTCTGTATTCTATCTACTTTTACCCTTTATTCTTTATAAAGTACGAATTTCCCTGTCTAGAACTTCCATACATACTCACCTTGTCTCTGATGACGGAATACCCAGTGTACGGACATGCTAGCCTATCACTTGGGATACCTAGAAACAGCTGCAAGACTTCAAATTCACCTTAACCTAAATTATCATAAATGACTTGAGATACTCATCCTGCCTTGCTGTTTGTTGTCCTTTTTTTTCTAATATATACCAGCTAACAACACTGAAGCCTAATACGGATCCCTAGCTCCAGCTTCGGCTGTGAACTTGGAACCTACCGGATAACCAATTATAGCACTTAGCATACCTATTCTTTTAGATCACAAGTAGATTGAGGCCCTTATATATATATATATATATAGATATAGATAGATAGATATATATATATATACATACATACACATGTATATATATATATATATATATATATATATATATATATATATATATATAAAACCAGAGTGTTAGAAACACCTATAATGCTAGAAATAAGAGTTCAAATGCTCTAAAACTGTAGTCAAAGCACATAATTATATGCATATATACTGACAGAGACTATAGTCACAAGAAAAACACCGGTTTAGAATTCCTCATACGGACTAGTCAGTTTCGGCAATTTTCGTTGCCTCATCAGTAAGGACTTGCTCGACTTTGATTGATTCTGGACTGAATTCTCTGTCAGTATATATGTTTTCACCATAAAAATCTATGGATGATTTCGGTAATTGCTAATGTGTATACAGAAAATTAACGTAGACAGCAGCATACAATATTTTACCAAAAAGGAAAACTATAATTTTCACTAAATATGACTAGGGCTTTAGAGACACCTACGTTGCTCGATAGTCCCTGTCACTATATATGTGTACAATTTTGTGCTTTGGCTATAGCATTAGAGCATTTTAGCGCTTATTTCTAGTAATGTAGGTGTTTGTAATACCCTAGTCATATCTAGCACTAATAATTATAGCTTTCCTTTTCGGTAAAGCATTGCAGACTGGTGTCTATATTAATTTTCTGTATCCACATTAGCGATTTGTTAAACCATCAGTAGAGTTTTATGGTAAAAACTGGCAGAGAATTCACTCTATATACAGACCGAGAATTCACTCTAAAATCTGCCAAAGTCGAGCCAGTCTTATTGATGAAGCAACGGAAATTGACCGGTCAGTTTAGGGAATTCTCGATAGGTGTTTTCGAGCGATTATAGTCTTTGTCAGTATATATGTACACATTTATGTGCTTTCACTACAGCATTAGAGTATTTTAGCTCTAATTTCTAGCAATGCAAGTGTTTCCAACACCCTCGTCGTAGTTAGTGACAATTATAATTTTCCTTTTTAGTAAAACATCGCATACTGCTGTCTGTATTAATTATATATCTATATTATTCTAAAACTCGAAGTTTGTTTTCCTGCTATTTGATTAAGATGATAAAGATTACCATTAAAATAGTAATTTATCCCTTTAAGAATAAAAAAAAATTAAATTAAAAATGTCGACACTGAAAGAGTCGTCAGTAGATACTGCTGTCCATCCTTTATTCGTACTGTCATTTTCCTTCCCTTAATCATTTATACAACATTCGATTCCCAATGGACTGAGAGATAGAAATTCTCCCTATATTTTTATGAGATATTGTTTAAATTACACGTACTTGATATTTTTTCTTAAAGGGGAAAATTACAATCTTATTTGAAATAAAATATTAATCTTTATCATCTTAATCAAAATGCAGAAAAACAGAGAGACTATCGCTTTATAGACGAAGATCTGTTGCAATGGGGGGGGGGTTGAATCTCATATGCAAAAACAAACAACAAATGGGTTTTACCTTATCATGAAACTCTTTTAAGAAGATTCATATGCCACTGCCACGTTGAAATCTTTGCCTCAGTAAGGTCATTTAAGGATATATGCCCGTGGTCAATTAGGGAGTGAATTTTAGGGCTTATAAATCTAATATTTTTCTATCCTTCCTTAATACCGGTTCCCATATGCCAGTTCCCAGGTTTGAAATTTCCCCAAGACACCTGAATATCGATTTCAAGCAATGACCTCAACAATAACTATAATAATAATAATAATAATAATAATAATAATAATAATAATAATAATAATAATAATAATAATAATAACATCGAAAGATACCCTAGGAATGAGAACCCAGCTTCGAAAGTTCTCCAAGACACCTGAAGAAGGCTGGAGGGTATATTAACCGAAACGTTGTATTAACAACAAACTAGATGAGAACAAATATCCGTCGAATGTAAATAATGTAAATAATGAACTTTTGTAATATACGTATGTCAATGGCAATATAACTGCTTTAAAGCGTTTGGTACTGCTGCAGTGGACTGACAAATAAAATACTTCTTAATCAGTAGGATACATATTTACTACTTGTTCTGACTCATGGCACACTTCCTGTTCTCACGACCTTTCCTCAACTAAGATGAGATAGACGCTTTTGTAAATGAGCTTTTCTAGGACAATAACCAGTATCAACTTGGCATAAAAGAAGAAAAAAACTGGTAGAAAGGCGACGTCAGACGATGCTACACGATAGCTTCTCCCTTGAATGCGAGACTTCTTTTGTTGTAACTTGAAGAATAAAGCAAATAAGTTAACAAAATATTACAAAATGTTTGACTCAACACTATAAAACAAGAAAAACATCTCCATACCTTGTAAAACAGAACATAAAACAAAGCTAGTTCTGTAAACATTAGACGATAACACTACAGTTTGACGATAACATTACAGTTAGATGATAACACTATAATTTGGTGATAATACTACAGTTCAAAACACCTAGATGGCACTGGCTGAAAAGAGGAAACCAATGTGATGAGTGCTATACCATTTGGACCTAAGCTTGATTAACCAATGTGCAGTCACCTAAAAGCACATAAATGTGAAACAAGATGCGAACAAATAGTACTCGAATACCGGAGGTAGAGTAATATACTTTATTATTAAAGCTGTAAAAACATCACAAAAATATCACAAAACAGAAACTTCCCGGCGAATGGAAACGTCAAACTCTGAGTTGCAACTTTTGGGATATTTTGTGATGTTCTTGCAGTTTTAATAATAAGGTAATAGAGTGTGTGTGTGTGTGTATATATATATATATATATATATATATATATATATATATATATATATATATATATATATAACAAGCAAATTAGCTAGTTATAAAATCTCTATAAGAGATGAAAGCAGTAACTATACTGGAATGGTCACTTCAACATGCCCACTTGGAAAGAACAGACATTACTACCATTTTAATCCAAGGTGGACACCTCCCCCAGCTGATTATTCGATACAATCTGCACCCGCTATTTATTGTGAGCAGGGAAGAGAACCCCTACTACGTTTTAGCCATGAGACCTTATCTATAGCGTATCTATAGCGGACGAGACTCCACCACCGAGTATCCGCACAGGTTTATAACGTTTCGGGCATGCCGCTTCTTCAGAAAGAGGAGAGAGGAAACGTCCGAAGAAGGCAAAAATATCGAAGAAAAGCACGTGTGTAGTTACATGGCTGAAGTGAATGGAATTGGAAAGAGATGGAGAAAGTAGTTTTAAAGGCAGATGAATGCGAAAATGGCCAGTGTGTGTGTGTGTGTGTGTGTGTGTGTGTGTGTTGTAAAATTGTGAAATTGTGAAATTTTCGCCAAGAACGGATTGTATTTTTAAACCATGTGTGGTTTTCTGGTATTATGTTTATTTTTTTCCTGAAGATGTATAAAGGAATTTTGATTTATTAAGCCTCTGAATGAATTCTTTATACTGAAATATATATTGAAGATATATATGTTCATTTAATATATACGTTTTTGCGTCGTAACTCCTTTTTTATTATTATATATATATATATATATACATACATACATATATATATATATATATATATATATATATATATATATATATATATATATATATATATATATATATATATATACACATATATATATATATACACACACTGAATCGTGGCAAGGTATGGAAGGTTTTCGGAGGACCGGAGAGATTATGTCTGGGTGGAGAATTATATACGAGGTATAGTACTATACAGAATACCGAAAGGATCTTCACCTCTTACATCACACCTTTCTTCCTACTTCAACGCCGAGGTGGTATAACGTCCTGGGAGAGAAATAATTTTGCGGCTGAGGATAGCTTTACATTGTAAATTATACACATATTATATTATACACATGTAAATCTTGAAACACGTGTACCACGGAATCCTTTGTAGTTTTGTTGTTAATTTTGGGATTTACAATTTATTCTTTCACCGCAACCACTAGCTGGAATACACAGGTGCTTACAATTGTCAAGTATTACCTATATATATATATATATATATATATATATATATATATATATATATATATATATATAGATAAATAGATAGATAGAGAGGTAGATAGATAGATAGATAGATAGATAGATAGATAGATAGATAGATAGATAGATAGATAGATAGATATATTCGAAGTCAAGAAGCCTATAAGCAACCACCTACTGGCAAATAACGACAAATAACAACTAGGCGTAACCGAGTTTATTGTACGAGTTAGTTTCTGAGAAGTCACCCGGCCAGTCACATCTGCTCCGAAAGCTGCACCATAACCAGTTGTATACTATCTCACTTGCGAAGGATTGATGAAAGATGAGTTAAAACGATTATTGTGATTAATAGAGAATCTCCTGAATTCTTGAATTCTATTTTATGTTTCTCTCATTTGTTATATAGTCAACGACTACGGAGGAATTCTTGAAGTAGATCCAGTGGCATTTATAGTGTGAATGATTCTTGATAGTGATAGACAGTGAACGTGCTTTAATCGGCATACGACCATGTGTATACGCACGCTTTAATCAACTTCCCATATATATCATTTGGAGGCCCAATGGCCCAGTGGTTAGGGCAGCGGACTTGTGGTCATAGGATCGCGGTTATAGGATCGTTGTTTCGATTCACAGACCGGGCGTTGTGAGTGTTTATTGAACGAAAACACCTAAAGCTCCACGAGGCTCCGGCAGGGGATGGTGGCGAACCTTGCTGTAGTCTTTCACCACAACTTTCTCTCACTCTTACTTCCTGTTTCTGTTGTGCCTGTAATTCAAAGGGTCAGCCTTGTCACACTTTGTGTCACGCTGAATATCCCCGAGAACTACGTTAAAGGTACGCGTGTCTGTAGAGTGCTCAGCCACTTGTACGTTAATTTCACGAGCAGGCTGTTCCGTTGATCGGATCAAGTGGAACCCTCGACGTCCTAAGCGACGGAGTGCCAACAACAAATATATATATCATATAATCAATCGCTTGGTGGTGCACATCATGTATGCAGTCATCAAAGGGTTATTTTAAAAAATCACATTAAACTTTGAAGCACTGTATATAATAATGTATTCTAATATGTCCCAAAAGTACTACGCTGAAGGTGAGAGGCGTATATAGGAACTAAACTTTCGTTATATTTTATGTTGTCTAACATTAGTTAAAAATTATAGGAAAACACTACGTTATATCTTTTATGATCACTTATTTCGTGATGTGATATGTATTTCGTTGAACAGAGTGTCACGTATGCTAAATTGAATACAATGACAATCACATTATTCAATGAAAATCTTTGCGTAATTTACGGATGTTTTGTAGAAACACACACACACACACACACACAATATATATATATATATATATATATATATATATATATATATATATATATATATATATATATATATATATATATATATATATATATATATATGTATATATATATATATATATATATATATATATATATATATATATATATATATATGTATATATATAATTATGTGTATTTCTTCTATCTTAATGAATAAAAATTCTTCTGATAGAATAAATGGGTTAATAGAAACCAATGTAGCAAAGAACACAAAATAACTGTGGTTAGCTCCTGTTTTTAAGGCAGGAACTCCTTGAAATTTTGGGTATTTGAGTATATTTAAGAATTATATACAGAGGAAGAGAGAGAGAGAGAGAGATAGAGAGAGATAGAGAGAGAAAGAGAGATAAAGAGAGAGAGATAGACACACACACACACACACACACACACACACACACACACACACACACGCAAGTGATTGGAAAAATAAAAGAAAAGTTCACTCAATACATTTATTAGAAGTTACATATTTTATTCAAAACAGTTTGATTCGGATTTCGTGCTACAAATGATGTATTACAAATCAAAAGTACACAAAATAGGAATCCTAATTTCTTTTGACACATACCGCACCCATACCGGGTTGACAGGTTAAAAAACAATAGGTAAAAAATAGAATCTTTTATTGTAATACCTGTCCCAATATACATAATAGCAAATATATAGGTCACTAAAATTTTTCCACTTAGCGCAAGGTTTCCTCCGGATTTAAAACCTCAACGGAAGAATGCATTTCCGTAATTTTCCTAGTTCCGTCTCGATATCTATAAATTTCATAATTTGTGTTAAAATATGTCTCAGGGAAATTCCGTTATGTGTATATATAATATATATATAAGCAAACTTAGGATAGCTGATATCAAGAAGAAAGCGCATCAGATCGAGAACTGAGTACAGTCAAGGACCCCTTGAAAAAGTTATATCATATCGCTAAAGTCTTCGTCTTCGTTCCCATTTCAACAAGCCTTACAATGAACATGACAAATGTAAGTTATAGCATCTTAATGGTATTATATATCATCATATATTTCATGTTTACACAGTAAATATTCATAAGTCAATACTAAATACATATACATATATATATATGTATATATATATATATATATATATATATATATATATATATATATATATATATATATATATATATATATATATATGTATGTATGTATGTATGTATATATTACATACATGCATACATGCATACATACATAGATACATCCGTTGAGTGTGTTTATGTACTTACATAGTCTGTGTTAGAAGCGTATCAAAATATGCACAAAGCTTCAACTATGATGTAGACAATGAAACCTTAAAAGCTTTTCTTGCAGACAAATATTCCTACTCGCAAACGAAAATAAGGAAACGAGATTTTCCTTCCCATTTCATTTGCAGCCACAGAATTCTTGTTTCTTTGTCAAGCAGATGGATAAATTTAAATTGTTGAAAACAATCAAACATTATTTCTGTTTAATCCTCATCACCCCCATTCAAAAATGCTGAGGTTGGTCAAGAGAGTAAATGTTTTTGTACCTTTACCCACATGCAGTGTGGATAAGCTTTGTTGAGTGTATATTTTTCTCATTGTATTAAACGATTTATCGTTTGAAATACTCTAATTTTATTGTAGGTACAATTTAATTCTTTAAAGACTCTTGTTTAGGAAACGAAAATTTTTAGTTCTTTGTTTTACGATTATTATACAGTAGGAGTTGAGACTGTGGAAATTTCACTTTACGTAACTGCTATTAAGTATATTTCGATGAAATCATCATGAAGTTCATGTCATTTTTCAGTACGCTGAATCTTTAGTTTGGGCCTTCGCTTTCATTCCATACTGAAGTTTGTTTAAAGCATAACTCTCTTCCTTCTTTCATTCAAGAAGAAATTTAAAGCTGCAGATGAAGCCTTAAATTTACAAATTAGAAGAATGAAAAATGTTATGTTTGCGTTTTCTCTTTTTGTGTATTGTTAATTGACTGAAAAAATATAGATTCTAATTAACAATATTTGTAAAACAGTTATACCGTCAGAATGAAAATAGTTAGCTATTGACATTATCAACGAAACAACCCAAAACAGCATTATCAAGAACTTCAAAACAAATATTTCAGGAAAAAACATTACGATTCCAAATATGTTATTTTCAGTATGATTGGAAATATATCTTCTGGTTAAACTGTTTTGGCACCGGCATGGTATCTCCCATCTCCCACCTCATAACTTATACATTAATAAGACATCTAATTTCCATAATGTATTGTATTCCTTAAGTACGATTCTATTTTTTTTAAGCGATAGTAGTTATTTCTGTTATGTATAATACAGTTGTGGTTAAGCTTAACTGTCGTATACATAACAGAAACACCTACTATCCACAGACAATTGTTTACTTACGAATTCACACATACGTCACTTGTCGCACCTACTTAATTATTCTTCCTTTTAGTTTCTCATATATTCTTTCTTTTTCGAGTAGAACTCCTCTATCGACTTGCACTTTCAGATCATTGATTTAAGTCATTAATCAACCAAATATGCATCACAGCTTTCTCTCTACTAAGAGTATTTGCCCCCACTGTTTAACAGTGAATGCAGTTTTAAGTAATAAATGTATGGGAAAATAACTACTTTGTATGATTTTGTTATTTATACCTTACTCCACAATTTTTTTTATATTAGATATTTATTATGTGATTTCTCAAAAAAGTGTACGTTATAATTTTTAAGGTTGTTTCAAATAAATTGAAAATAAGATACGCAACATGACTAAGATGTTTTCTATCTCACCTGTTTTTCTTTCAGGTTTTGGTCTTTCTTATCAGTAACATCCTGGTTGTATATTCGGCATCAATTCCATCCCAATGTAAAATACCAAACAACTTGCAAGTCCAGTACGAGAGTCTGTCCAGTGCAGCCATTGGCAATAAGTTTTTTCTACCAGCTGAAATGGCTCCAGCCGGAAGTAACCAGCCACCACAGATCAAAGGGAATAAAACTTGTCCAATATCTTCTGCATCTACTGATACCATCAATGAGCGATCAACCTGTCCTTGGTATCTGAACATTACCCATGATTCAACATTATTCCCTCCGTCACGTGCTGAAGTAGTGTGTCGTTGTAGTGACTGTGTAGACACGGATAGCAATCACCAGTGTGTGATGGTATATACTAAAATGACTGTCCTCAAACGTACAGGGGAATGTATTGATGGACTATATGTATATAAACCAAAAGTGATTGATGTAGCCACAGCTTGCGTATGCGCAAGGAAAGTCGATGTTATAACCGAAAAAAATAAGGACGAATACGAGTCGTAAATACGACTGACTACTAAAACGTTCTCTGCGTGTAACGCAAAAGTTATTCATGATATGAAAGCTTAAGTATACCACCATGTGGTTATTAAAATATTTATACACACAAAAACAAAAAACACATACTTTTTTATATGTATATCTATATGTACATATGTATGTATGGTATGCATCTGTATATAATATATATATATATATATACATATATTATAAATTATATTACATTTTATTATATTTAATATATATATATTATAAATTATATTACATTATTCATATTTAATATATATATATTATAAATTATATTACATTTTATCATATTTAATATATATATATACAGAGGGCGGATAGGGAGAGAGAAAGAAAGAAAGTGAGAGAGAAAGGGAGAGAGAGAGAGAAAGTACAGTCAAAGAAATACATTTTGCAAACAATTCTATATTTTATAAATTTTCAAGACGAGTATCTATTTATTGTTGTCATTAAGAAATTAAATTATTGAAAGGATTGTTAGCTAAATGATAATTTTTATGGCATATTCAAAATATCTAAGACTTCAAATAACTTATTTTTATTATGAGCGTTTTTATACACAAAGACACATAAATACTTAAACAAGCATTCATTTTCTCAATTAGAATTTATATGTTAATTAAATTACAATATATGTGGGGAAGACAGTATAATGGACTTCAACCCCTGGGGATAATAATGCTTGAATCCACTTTAACAACGGATTGTATTTAATAATGTTGGTTGCCTAAATAACAATATATACATGGGCACAAGTTTAGGAACTAGTCGATAAAATTGAGCCCAATACTTCGGCCCTTCAAGAATGAAAATCAATGTTGACCAGTGATAGTTGAATTCAGAATTTAAGAACAGTCATTAAATAGAGCAAGGAATTTTTTTCCGGTGTTTCGTCGTTCTATTAATCCACTGGTTTCTATTGCCTAAAAAATGTTTCTAAGTATTATATATAATTATCACATTCTACTTTTACACTATAGATTTAAAATAGTGCAGTTAGTGATAGAGTATTGTCTCATGAAATATCTTATAGGAATTACGGACACACACACACACACACACACCTTGAAATATCAGTTTTAATTTTATCTCTGGGAAAATGGTTTATCCTTCACATATAATTAAATTAAATACGTATTTTTATTCATTAATTACGTAATTTTATGAATAATGATGATTGTATTATTTTCGTTGAAACAGCTGTAGAAAAGAATTAAATTATAAATTTTGCATCATTACTATTCTGAATACATTAATATGCTGCTCTAAGTAGTCATTACTTATACTAACTTATTCCACTTGTAAATTTTGCATTGTAATGATATATTAGAGTTTAACGACTGGCTCATATTGAGTTCTTAAATATATTATGATGCTCAGATCTATAATTCAATACATGCATACGTACATACATACGTACACACACACACACACACACACACACACACACATACATACATACATACATACATAAGAAGAAGAGAAAAAACCCTTCGGTCAAGAATGACCATGGGATTGCAACTAGAAAGTTCATCCCCGAGGCACAAGTTCGAGCAAAGTTCATGGAAGACCTGCAAACGCCGATACAGCTTTGCACCAGTGACCTCACAATTCATTTCTACAGCTGAGTGAGCTGGAGCAACATGAAATAAAGTGTCTTGCTCAAGAACACAACGCTCAGCCGGGTCCCGCAATCAAACTCACTACCTCATGATTGCGAGTCCTACGTTCTAACTACTGAGCCAACCAATTCTTTGATATTTATTTCATATATTTTATTTGATATTTATTTTATATACAGAGTATCGAAATTTCGATATTGAAATTATTTAAATATATTTTGTATAATTTTTAAAAGATTGTTGGATATAACACGTCTATAATAGGTGAAAATGTAAGATACATATTAAACTGTATTATACATAAAATTTGCTTTATATTAAAGTCGTATTTTAATAAAAGTATTATGAACACAAAAACTATCTTTGTCATTTTTCATTTTATTTCTTTCTTTATTTGTATCATTTGGATAAGTATTCAGGTGTTAAATTTCTCATTCCGGGATTGCTATACCTTGAGTAGATAGAATTGATTACTTTGTAAATGACTGTCGTTCTGTGATATATCCTGAAGAGCATGGACTGTGATTTTAAAACAAGGACAATTTACACAGTCAAGTTGAGTGGTTGTTTATTGCACAAAACAATGGTAAGTTCTCTACGTCTAATCTAAGCAAAATTACCCTGTTAGGATATGCATACAGCGGCAAGTTTTAGCGAGAAATTTGTTTGTTTACGTCTCTGTAACTTAGCGGAATGGCAAAAGACGACACATAAAAATAGGGACCAGTCTTAATAAAGCAGGCACAGGGAGTTATCCATTGAACTAAATTTCCTCAATGTAGAGTCCAAATGATTGAAACAAGTAAAAGACAATAAATGATACCCATGACTGTCCAAGTCCATTTGGCATTTTAAAAAATAATTCATTAAGTGGTGCCCTTACCTTATGTGTATTCGGTAATAATTTACACTTGGTAATAATTTAAGAAGCATAGGAATGCTTGTAGCATTATCACGTTCGTCGGGGGCGGCATATTTTGTATTGCCATCACCCTTGATGGGTCGGGTCTGCATCCACTTTCGTCGATAACTTGACCTAGGTATTATACATTTTTCTTCTGTCAGTTTTAGTCTGTATTCACTTACTCACTTAAATATTTTATGTGTTCGACATATTACACTGAGACTCGGTCTTTATCAGAATTTCATTTAGGCAGTCGTTTGAAATTGTACAATACACGGTGCGTTTTGATTGTCAGTAGATGTGTGCAATCTTCCTCAAACTGAATTTGAAAGTACGCCCCTGTGAGGTCTAACTTCGAAAAAAATTTCCCTCCGTTTAGTTTAGCAAAACTTCTTCTGGGCCTGGAAGTGAGTAATTGTGTATGAGTAAGCATAGGCGCGGGAGTGGCTGTGTGGTAAGTAGCTTGCTTACCGACCACATGGTTCTGGGTTCAGTCCCACTGCGTGGCACCTTGGGTAAATGTCTTCTACTATAGCCTCGGGCCGACCAAAGCCTTGTGAGTGGAGTTGGTAGACGGAAACTGAAAGAAGCCCGTCGTATATATGTATATGTATATATATATGTGTGTGTGAGTGTGTGTGTATGTTTGTGTGTCTGTGTTTGTCCCCCCCCAACATCGCTTGACAACCGATGCTGGTGTGTTTACGTCCCGGTAATTTAGCAGTTCAGCAAAAGAGACCGATAGAATAAGTACTAGGCTTCCAAAGAATAAGTCCTGGGGTCGATTTGCTCGACTAAAGGCGGTGCTCCAGCATGACCGCAATCAAATGACTGAAACAAGTGAAAGAGTAAAAGAGTAGTCGTTTAACTCGGTTGAGAAGTCTGCGTACACTCTTAGCTTATTATTATTATTTTTACGTACAACGCCGGTGCTGCCCAGTCTGCATGGTCAATCTTTAAAATTATATTCTTATATTCAGGATTTCCAAACCTTTTTAGTTAGTTATTGACCTGATTTACCGCTGCAAACGGCGCGTTCCGTTTGAGCCTGAAAGTAGGTGTTGAATTTTCTTTGATAGCAAACCTTGATTTTGTTTTTGTGCAACACCCTAAACCTTCCAAAATAATAACAAGAAAAACTTTGGGGAAAGATTCTTTCATATTTTTTTTTTATTTCAGCTCCTCGAATTCGTTCGATCGTTTGACTGCTCCGTTTACGTTATTCCACAAAGCGTTTATGGGTGTATTCCATAAATTAAATTCCTCCATACATTCGGTGCCAAATAAATTAATGGATTTTTTAACACGTAAATATTTACTTTTTGAGTTCGACCTTTGAACATTATATTACAAACACGTTTGCCCGTGAAATATAATTTTCTTCCTGAAACACCATACGATATTTTGTTTGAACTACATAATTTTGGTTTACTCATTTTTCCCCATATTTTCTCGTTTACGATTGTAATATTACTTCCCGTATCTAACTGCATTCTGACACTAGTCTTTTTAATTCTCACATTCACGAAATGTCTGTTTGTTGTAGTCACAGCTTTTTCTGTTTGATAAACTATTTATTTTTCTTGTTTGTTACATTTCCTTATCGTTCTAGTTTTTCAGGGCTATTTTCTGTCCTGTAAACCCGCAGCGAAAACGCTTTGCGTTTTTATATGGACGATCTTTTTTCAAATGCATCAAACTACATGCTAAACCTGGGTCTACATCTCGATATTTTTTCTGTTTTTCCTGCAACACTTTGTCTTCCGACTTTTTTTTACTGGTCTTAAATTTCTTCCGTGTCATGCTTTAATTTTAATATCCTGTCACACTCCTCAGACAGTTTCTACAATGTCAAATCCTGGTTCATTTCTAGTTTTGATAGAAATTTCGTTCGGATTTCTGCATCCCTCCTATCTGACAATCCTTGTGCCAAAACCCAAACCAAACAATTGAAGGAATCTGGAGTAAGCAAATCTCGCCTAAATCTCTCACATTCCTTGTTACTCTGCTGTGTAAGTAGTGAGGTCTTCATCTTCTCTCTTTTTTATGTTTATACATTTCCATCTAGTATAAAACAGTGAACTCACTTCACTAAACATTTTGCACAAAATGTCAACTGCATCGATGAGGTTTATGTTGGACGGTTTGTTGGCAATATGAAGTTACTATACTACTCATGCTCTGCTGTCATTAGATTTCTTAAAACTAGACGCGTTTTTATATCGTCCGTCCAATCCTGGCATTCTCTCTCAAGAATTTATTGAAATCTTCGAAAGTAAGCCTTGAAGGTTACGTCTTCTTCGGGCTCGTATTTGAATGCGCTTATGGAATTTGCTACATGGTCAGCTGAAAATGCATTCTCCGATTTGGTTATCAACATCATTAGTTGCAACATTTGTTCTCGTTGTTCCTTAAGTTGTTGTTGTTGTTGTTTTTGCAACTCAACTATCCAGTCTAACAAGTCTTCTGTATTTTACGATTTTCGTAAGTTTGCACAAAACTTTTGCTTATTTTTGTCGAGGAATTTAATTCTCCACGTGAGTTAACTTAAACTCTTCGAGTGAATGTATTTTTTTTCAGAACGCGTAGATTTTTTGTTTCCTAGTCGCCACTGTTATGAAGCGGCCTTTTGCCACTGTTGTATCTATCTTTTGATGACAGTTTTCGCTCTGACTGATATTTCTATATTCCGAAGTCCTCAATAGAATGTTTCTATCTGGCACTGAACGACCTCCAGTCGTACAGTGTTATTATCCTCAAAAGGTTGGATCGTTATCACGTCCAGTCAGTATTACAGTATAATTACTATGTCAGCACAGACACGACTTTCAACTCAGTCTACACCTACTCTCGATGTTCTCCCTGTCGACCAGCCACTGGGCTATTTATAATGGCCTCTACTACCACTTTTTACAGGGATGGGTATACAGCTTCACTATACAAATATCTATATCTATATCTATATCTATATCTCTCTCTCTATATATATATATATATGTATGTATGTATGTATGTATGTTCTTTTATTTGTTTATTTGTTTCAGCTATTTGTCTGCGACCATGCTGGAGCACCGTCTTTAGTCAAACAAATCGACCCAACGTCTTATTCATTGTAAGCCTAGTACTTATTCCATCTGTCTATTTTGCCGAAACGTTATGTTTGGGGGACGTAAACACACCAACATCACCTGTCAAGCGATAGTTGCGCGGACAACCATAGATACACAAACATATATATATATATATATATACATATATATATATATTCATATATATATATATATATATATATATATATATATATATATATATATATATATATATATATATATATATATATATATATACGCCGGGCTTCTTTCAGTTTGCATCTACCAAATAAACTCACAAGGCTTTGGTCGGCCCGAGGTTATAGTAGAAGTCACTTGCCCAATATGCCACGTATTGAAACTGAACCTGGAGCAATGTGGTTGGAAGCAAGTTTCTTACTACACAGCCACGCATATATATATATGTGTGTGTGTGTGTATGTGTGTGTGTGTGTGTGTGTGTGTGTGTGTGTGGAATATCTTGTACTAAACTTTAGCATCGAAAGTTACACAAACAGCAAAGTACCAAAAATTCCAACATTCCCATCAAGATACAGGAGCAGATACTGCAGCGGCTTGTGTTTGAAGAGCTAACAGCTCTTCCATATTCTCCCAAAATTCCTGAGAGGCCTACAGGTGGTGGATGTAGGGTTACTCAAAGGAAACTGGATCTCTTCTTGCCAAGAGTTCCGAATGATCCTACCTTGCAGCAAGAAACGGTGATGACGGCAGCAACATCAAGCGCCGCGATTCGTCAAATGCAGCCTATCATATTCGTCCACTCTCTCTGTTTATGCAATTTCTGATGAAGTGAATTGGAATGAAAGACTGCATTTGAAACCGGTACTAAAAAACTGCGTTTGAAACCGGTACTAAAACGTTCTTAATGATAAAATTGTTTAGCATTTAGCATTTTCTACCTTGCCTTATTTTCCTTATACATATATGTGTGTGTGTGTGTGTGTGTGTGTGTGTGTGTGTGTGTGTAATTAATTAATGTTGGATAAAACGATTTAATGATTGTATCAAATGGCCAGCGTGTTAACACCATTTAGGAAAATATTTATACTGATATATAATTATATAGATATAATTATAGCAGAAAAGGTGTGGATAGGCATACCAACATACTGGAAATAGTTAATAGCTCTACAAACCACATATTATTTAACTACGTTAGCACAGGTTGAAAGCGGGCTAGTGAATCAATCAGAAATCGATCTATGAGTAACCCTTTAAAAAATTTGATTGATTCACTAACCCGCTTTCAACCTGTGCTAACGGAGTAAAATAATATGTGGTTTATAGAAGTATTAGTATCTACTTCCAGTATGTTGGTGTGCTATCCACACCCTTTTTTGCTGTAATTGTATCTATGTAATTATATATCAGTGTATATGTGTGTGTGTGTCTGTGTGTGTCTGTTTCTGTGTCTATGTCTCTATGTATATATAGCTCAAAAATCTCTATAACTACTGTTTTCCTTTAGCTACTTTGCTAAATTAGCTAGTTTGCTTGTTGCATGATTTGTGACGGCATGTCACTTATTTTCTATACATTGTCAACTGGAGTGAACTACTGCTATGTCAAGCAGACGAGTATCCATCTCCGACGATGACCATAAAGAGGTCGACATCTTACGGTCTGGTGGTATCAGAGCTAACATAGTAGAGGGTTCTCTACCCGTTTGCAATATATATCGAGTGTAGATTGCATTGAATAACTAACTGGGGGAGGCATCCTCTGAGCTCAAAATTGCAGTTTCGTCGATTTCTAGGGGACACCTGTGTTTAGCTTGCGTTTAACAAAACTTCGCAGTATAAATACTGCTTTCATCTCTTATAGGGTTTTCTCACCTAGCTAGTTTGCTTGTTGCAAGTTCAGTGATTGTATGTCACTTATTTTCTATACACTGCGAGCTGGAGGGAACATCAGCTATACATAGCACACGAATATCCCTAATTGTGAATGACCATAAAGAAGTCGAAACCCTACGGTGTAGTGGTCTCGTGTCAGAAGCTGTGTACTGTAGTTTCATGCTATCATCCACATCATATTTCTCGCAGCTTCACTGTCTGTCTGTCTCTCAGTCTTTCCCTCTCTCTCTCTCACTCTTTCTGTCTCCTCTCCTCTCTCTGCCTCTCTATCTTTCACTTTTCTTACGCCTATAATGGATTTTCAAACCAAACTTTTACTCTGCGACGGGAAATAACTCTTCGATTGTTGATCATGAAATACTGCCTCAGCAATTTCATCTAATAAGAATAACAGTGTTTCTACTTTCTATGTAAAAACAATATATTCTTTATTTTCCGAAGATTTTCCTCAGGATTTCCGTAGTCGCCACTTTCTGACAGTTTTCAGTTGAAATCCATAACTTACTGATCCTCTGATGAGGGTAGAGATTAACGTTGTACACACACACACAGACACGCACACACGCGTGCACTCTCTCATTCAAACATATGTGGTGCATGTTTGTGCATGAATAAAAGTTTGAAGGTTTCAACATGAGTACCGCTGCAAAAACAGATATGCGCTTTGAGCGGATTTCCTTTCTTTTAATCACTGTCGTGAGAAACACACATGGGTAAGTTGTGTAACTTCGACTTTATATTGCAATCTATAACATAAATTCATGTTTATCCATTCAGCAATTCAATACGTGCATGCAATATTGGAATGAGAAAAGTTAAAAGCAGAACAAACAATAACACTTGAGCATTCAGTAAAGATTTTTATGTATCTTAAAATGTAAAATTTCCTATAAATGTAATGAAATATGATACACAGAATTGTTTCTCATGATACTGTGGTTAAGTATTAAGCCTTCTGGAAACCTCTGCACGTATAACACAAATATATAGTATCACAATTGCCAGTACAGTATTCAAAATTCTCCAAACATATAAATTATTGTTACAAAATGTATAAATATATATAAGATATACAAAAACATATTTAGCAAATAACAATTTGGGGTAGGGTAGATTTTAAAGTAAAGATATAAAAAATATATGAATTTTATGTACATGTGTATATGAATATACAGTCCTTACATACATACATACATACATATATATATATATACATACATACACACACACACACACACACACACTCACACAAACAGAGAGACAGACAGATAGACAGACAGACACACACACACACACACACACACACACACATAC
The DNA here is from genome assembly GCF_046866305.1 of Octopus bimaculoides. Lineage (NCBI taxonomy): Eukaryota > Metazoa > Mollusca > Cephalopoda > Octopoda > Octopodidae > Octopus > Octopus bimaculoides. The sequence goes on from NC_142928.1 coordinate 26,214,004, forward strand.
ATAATCTTTATATCATATTTTACTTCTTTCAGTTACTTGACTGCCACCATGGCGGGGTACACATTTGAAGTCAGACAAGTCGGCCTCATTATTGTTTTTGCAACAGTGATACTTGTTCTATCAGTTTCTTTGCGGAACCGCTATGTTGCAGGGATGTAAACGAACCTACACAGGTGGTCGAGCGTTGAGATAGAGCAAATACACACATGCGTAGATATAAACATTTCTTATATATAAGCGCAGCGTGGCTGTGTGGTAACAAGCTTTTATCTAACCACATAGTCCCGGGTCAGTCACACTGCGTGGCACCTTTCGAAAGTATAGCCACGGGCCGAACAAAGCGTTGTGAGTGGATTTGGTAGACGGAAACTGAAAGAAGCCCTTCGTATATAAATGAGTGTGTATGCATAATCTATATGTATGTACGTATGTATATGCGTATACACACACACATACATGTATACACAGTCTCCGATGGGTAAATTTTCTCCATTCTATATTTCTAATTTTGCGCAAGGGCATAGTTTGTTTCTGATTCTGTCGAGTATAGTAGGGTCAGTTGGGGACCATCTGTGAGAAAAACAGCGTTATGGCGCAATTCGCTTTGCCAGTAATTTCGAAACGACATGCTGTACAGCTCCAATGGGAACATTTCAGAGTGTCTGGCTGTCAGTCTGAGGACAGTGCAATCTGAGGCCGTGTACCGAGAGTGATAAAGATCAAACGTCCAGTCAACATCATGGTATTTGAAGTGATCACCGGTGATGGCGACGTTATGCCTCCATTCACCTTCCCACACAGCCTCACACTCAAGTGTCTGGAGGAGGTAGTTCTGCTCTGGGTCAAGAGGGTGGCTGCTGAAAGACCCTTTATCAGACAGCAGGACTCTGCACCATACCACACAAGCAAGAGAACCCAATCATGGCTGTCAGACAATTTCTGCGACCACATCACCCCTAACATCTGGCCAACTAACTCTCCAGACTGCAACCCGCCTTTGATTATTACGTGTGGGGTACAGTTGAGCGAAAGACCAACTAAACTCCTTGTAACACCAAAGATGAACTGAAGGCAAGGATTATGGCAGCATTCACCAACTTAAACAAGGAGACCGTCCAGAATAGTTGCAGTAGATTCCGAAGTCGTCTGGAGGCGGTGGTTGAAGCCAATGGCGATTTTATTGAATAAATCTACTCTTTAGTATTTCAACATATTTTTATGTAATTTTAGTAAATATATCTGTTAAAATGAGATGTCAGTGTTATTTTCATTTTTGCCAAATTTAGACAACAATTTATTCATTGCACCCTGTACACACACACACACACACACACACACACACACACACACACACACACACACACACACACACACACACACACACACACACACACACACACACACACACATGTACGTACATATAGGTATGCTTATAAAATTTCACATACAATAACACAGAAGCTTTTATAGATGCATGTATGGCATATTGAACGATAGATAAATTGATACTTGTTCGATATACAGTAATAGTAAGAACTAAGAGGGGACTCGATAACATTGTATTATACATATCTACTATAGAGGATTACATTATTAGATATATTTAATATTAAGTGCTTTGAGTTTTCTTCAGATTCTTTCATAGCGTTCCTATATACTTAAGCATACATACATACACACATAAACTGAATAATGATATATACACATAAATAAATAAATAAACTGAATAACGACATACATGCATGCATACATACATACATTGTGTTGGCACTCAGTCGCTTGCGACGTCGAGGGTTCCAGTTGATCCGATCAACGGAACAGCCTGCTCGTGAAATTAACGTGCAAGTGGCTGAGCACTCTACAGACAGGTGTACCCTTAACGTAGTTCTCAGAGATATTCAGCATGACACAGTGTGACAAGGCTGGCCCTTTGAAACACAGGTACAACAGAAACAGGAAAAAAGAGTGAGAGAAAGTTGTGGTGGAAGAGTACAGCAGGGTTCGCCACCATCCCCTGCCGGAGCCTCGTGGTGCATTAGGTGTTTTCGCTCAATAAACACTCACAACGCCTGGTCTGGGAATCGAAACCGCGATCCTATGACTGCAAGTCCGCTGCCCTAACCACTAGGCGATTGCGCCTCCACTACATACATACATACATACATACATACATACATACATACATATATTTAAATAGTCTAGCGGCATTGCTCGCAATAGAATTTGAAAATGGACTGCTTTTACGACTCATATTGTAGCATATTTCTTTCATTAACGACATCAACCTTCCGTACACACGCACAGGCTGTGGCTACTTGAATCACACTGGGTCTGTACACATACAAGCCACCAACACATTGACCTGTGCGCTTCAGGACAGTCATTGACGTAAATACCATTACACATTGGTTGTCGTTGCTGCCCAGACATTTTCTACAGCGACACACTACTTCAGTAAGTGATGGCGGGAAAATTGTTGAATCATGAGTAACGTTAAAGTACCAAGGACAGGTTGAGCGTTCATGGATGATATTACTATATCCAGAAGATGTTGGGCAGCTTTTATCACTATTAGTCAGTGCCGATTGGTTACGTTCAGTTGGAGCCATTTCAACTGACAGAAAAACGTTATTGCCGATCGATGTGCTGGTTAGTCTCTGATATTCGACGTTCAGGTCAGTTGGTATATCACATTGGTTATGCGCTGGTGCCGGTGTTGCGACTAAGATGTAGTTGAAGATAATTGCAAATTCGATGAGAACCTGTTTAATGGAAAATATACACACAGATACATGAACAATATCAAAAGTAAGGGTCAAGGATAGCAGCAGCAACAGAAAAGGAATCGTAAATGAGGGGAAGGTCAAAGTACTGCTGAGAGCAAGAATATATAGGGCACTGGTAAACACAGTGTAGTAGGCGAGTCCATATACACACACGCATAAGCACACATGTGAAACATATAGATACGCGTTTGCAAACACACACACTTACACCCACAAACACACACACAAATACTCACACACACACACACACACACACACACACACACACACACACACACACACACACACAACGCATGTGCAGATAAGGATACACATCATAGAAGGACAGAAAGGACTAAGCGGAGCAGGAAGATACACGTGGATAGAAAGGGTCGTTGAAGAGGTGACAGATATGCGACGAATGATTTTCGGACATTGGACATAAGATTAAAAAAATAATAAATTTAAAAAATAGTAATAAACGAGTGAAGATACGAGGACGTGCTGGAAATGTCTTGTCTTTAACGGTGTTACGGGAGGCTTGGCTGAAGATCCAATCTTCCGAGTTCTCCTATAGGGCTTAGAAAAACTGAAGGACCGCTGCGAAAAGTGTGTGAATTTAAGAAGTGTATATGTTGAATAAAATCATCATTAACTGATCCTCCTGTATCTTTTACCCAAAGCCAGGAACTTTTCAACACCTACTCACACACACACAGACACACAGACACACACACACACATACACACAGACACACAACACACATATATATTTGTACATAGTAATATATGCATGTGTGTTCATATATATATATACATATATATATATATATACCTACATTCAAACGTACATATATATATATATATATATATATATATATATATATATATATATATATATATATATATATATATATATATATATATAGGCGCGGGAGTGGCTGTGTGGTAAGTAACTTGCTTACCAACCACATGGTTCTGGGTTCAGTCCCATTGCGTGGCACCTTGGGCCGACCAAAGCCTTGTGAGTGGATTTGGTAGACGGAAACTGAAAGAAGCCCGTCGTATATATATATATATGTCTGTGTATGTGTGTCTGTGATTGTCCCTCCAACATCGCTTGACAACCGATTGTGGTGTGTTTACGTCCCCGTAACTTAGCGGTTCGGCAAAAGAGACCGATAGAATAAGTACTAGGCTTCCAAAGAATAAGTCCTGGGGTCGATTTGCTCGACTAAAGGCGGTGCTCCAGCATGGCCACAGTCAAATGACTGAAACAAGTAAAAGAGTAAAAGAGAGTAAAGAGTATATATATATATATATATATATATATATATATATATATATATATATATATATATATATATATATATATATATATTCTCATAAGGATGTATATAATCAAGATAGAAATGCGGTGTCATAAAAATATATTAGATAATGTCATTGCAGAATGTTTACTTACTTTCACTAACACCATTATGCTGCTTACACAAATCGAAATGGTAAATTGGACGTTAATAGGTTATTTTTTAAAAACTGAAATCTATACGTTAGATCAGTTTTCGTTGTTAGATACCTTGTTAGTAATATTAACTCCTGCGGGTTGGCTTCTATATAAATAAATAAGTAACTAAATAAATATACATATATATACACATACATATATATATATATATATATATATATATATATATATATATATATATATATATATATATATATAATATTAGACACAGCTACAAGTATTCCACTATGAATTAGCATGATGGGAATTTATGAAAAGAAAGCAGAAGTGACTTGTAAAATCACAGAGTATTTTATATCCGGTAAGGAAGTTCGTCTGACGAAATCGTTAAGCAACAAACAGACATTATTTTTTGACCTATATAACTAATATCCAGTGCATTAGAGGAAATAATTGAAGTTATTATTATATAACCTCCACTGGGATATTATTTGCTTTTTATTCTGTATCGTATGATTATGGAAGCATTAAGACACTTCCCAAAGATGCATAAATATCAAAAATTAGAATGACTTCTGTACTTTTTACTATTTTTAAAATACTTCTTTTCTTATTTATTTATTTATTTATTTATCTTTGGCCTCTGTATTTGTGTACCTTAGATTCATAGAGTAGCACAAACTGCATCTCGTAGAGAACCTTTTTTAGCACTACCCATACAATTCATATCTAGAACGTGCTTTGGAAGTAATTTCAAATAATAGTATTTTATATATATTGCAAATTAGGCGATATGCAATACAACATACAGCGTAACATGCGGTATAACGTGTAATAAGTATCTCTTTTGGACGCAGGAAATGCGACAAAAATTTTAAATAGCTTATAAGAGTTTTCTACACTGTTAAATTATTTCTGAATAAAATGTTTCTAACTTTAGAGCTAAAGCCTAAAACTTGAACGCAATTTAGGAAGTATTTATTTTATGAAAGAAAACTAAATCGTCCAAAATTAGACGAGATATGCTATTTCTTGATCAGTAATTAGAAGATGTGCATCGCCAGGTGACAGACATACTAACTGAAATATAGTTAATCTGAAGGACGATAACAAATTCGTGTCTTTAAGTGTTCAATCCAGCGACCTGTGTTTTCTGTTGAAGTAGTAAATAGAGTAGAAGACTCTTGGAAAGCAAAGGAGATGATGCAGAGATCTTGAGCCCATTAACTTACTTCATAAGATGGTAAAGTTTGCTGTCATTTACATGAGCAGCAGTCTGAACAGCACGAGCATGATCCTCTCACCAAGTGTTCTAATCTTCCTGCGAGATCGCTGCAGCAGTGATTTTACACTGCTATACAGGGAAAGTGCTTGATTTCTCTGCACTGCTGAAAGTCTTCTGTGCGGCAATATATTGTGGGTATGGTGCTTCACAACCAATAGTCGCTGAACTTCAGCATCATTTTTATTAAACCAGTCTCTGGCAGTAGTATATCCCAATGTTTCAGCAGCACATTGATGAACCTGGTCTCGGAAATCCTCCCCTACTGTTGTATTGTCAATGCTGGACAAGCGAGTCTGAAGCTCTTTTCACAACACAGCATCATATCTCATGTGGACATTCAGACGCCGAGGAATACCAACTGGCCCTCTTCTTTCTTTCACTCTAATCATCATCCGGAATTTTGCTCGCACCAGACTATAGTCTGTCCAGCATTCCGATCCATGAAATGACTTAACATTACAAATGTCATAGAGGTCACGCCTGCGGATGGTTACATACTCCAGCAAATGCCTAAGTTTAGACCCTGCATGCATCCACGTTGTTGTGTGATCACCTTTGTGCATAAAATGAGTGCTTGCAATGTAAAGTCCATATTCATCGCAAAACTCCAGCAGCATGAGACCATTGCTATTCATTTTCCCTACACCAAAACGTCCTAGAGAGTTCAACGTTTGCCAGTCTGTTCCAACCCTGGCATTGAAATTCTCCAGTAAAATGACTTTATGACTTTATCAGAATTGGGGCTTTTCCTAAGTATGGCTCTCAGTTGTACATACATATATACATACATGCATACATACAGACATACATACATACATACATACAGACAGACATACATACATACATAGGCTGGTACTACTTAGTATCCGCTATCACTTGTGATGTCTATAAATTTGCTTTTACGCTGTTAAATTGCTAATAAACCACCAATATCATTCCTAGTTTTCACTTTTACCCATTTTAAAATCAGCGTATGAGTTGAACGGTTTTCTTATAAGGTGACAAGGTGAGTTGAATTTAACCCTAGGCACGGTAAGAGTCACCGACGAAAATTAAGATGATCTGCATCAAAATTCGAAATTATCGGTGATATGGCTGTGTCCGCTGGGGAGCTTGTCTCCTCTTGTCACTCATTAAGATATTGCTTCTGTGGCTATTGAGTTATTTTGACTCTTATTTGTAGCAACGCTGCTACTACTTGGCATGCTTGTCCCTTTAGTGACCCCTATAAATTTGCCTTTAGGCTGTTGAATTGCTAATAAGCCACCCATATAATTTGTACATATATATATATGTGTGTGTGTGTGTGTGCTTATAAGAGTGATAGTATGAGAAAGGAAAGGGAGAGATGGATTGATACATATTTGCATGCACACGCGCACACACACGTACATCTTTATTCTTAATTTAGTATTTATGTGTACACACACACACACACACACACACACACACTCACATACACACACGCACACACGCACATTATAACTGTCGAATATAGCTTCATATGACTTAAAGTTTTACTCGGTGTGACAGCAGACCCATCACATTAGAAATCGAAAGAAGAGTAATGCATTTGAGACAGACTCAAGATGGTTTCTAGATGTTGAATCCTTATTTGTAAGCTCAGGTCACGTGGTGTTGATTGTATAGAAGTAACAACCAATCTTTTCTTCATTCTTAGGCACACATGATCACACAGGATTTTGGCAAGGCGCTGTTACCACATCAGCGGGAAATTACAATGTTGTTTATGCTTCGACATTAGACCATTGGATTAGGTGCAACTCATGGTAAGTTGAGGATCTATCGCTGCTTAGTTGCTCAGTGGTGTTTTAATACGTTAGTAGTAGCAGTCGTTATGTGAAAGCAAGCAAATTTGATAGTGTTAGGTTAAAATTGAGGTTAAATGACCAACGTGGGTGGTGCTGTAGTATATACGGGTGGCAGGGATTAAATACCCTCCTATTTTTAAAAGGGGCAGCCAGATTTTGGCTGGTGTATCTAAATTGTCAGTTCAAGACGTTTGAAGTTTAATAACAAGGCTTTCTTTTGGTGGCAAAAATAAAATAATTCATTCTTCCAATAGTGTATCGGGGATACAAAGTAGGCAATTGCAAATTCCTGGTAAGCGTGGGCATGTCAATGATACTACGCTTGATGCAGGAGAAGTCATTCTGATGGTCACGTGACTTCAGAACTCACGGAAATGGCTAAATGAATTTTCTATATCCCTTCACTTGAACCAATCATAGTGTACCTATAGCTAGCTTTAAAAATCATTGGTTGTTGTAATCGAGAAAATTTGTAATGCCAACGGAACTCGAATTTGCTCCAAACCCATTACACATCTTCCAATTTCGGATGACATCGCAGAGCATAAAATTAAACAAACAAAGGAATGAAGATGATGGTATTAAGTTTACTAATCATGTACTCTCGTTTCGATAATTCGCAGAATACGTAAATCTATTGATGTGCTGGGTTATACAAATATAAAATTACGTAAATTCATACAACATTTAATGTAAGCTTCACCCATCCTCTTTTCAGTCTGGTAATTAAATAAAAGTACTTCAATATTGTATGGATTAGCACAATTTTCCATTTGTGTAACCCGGCATGTTAATTGATATAACAATTCCACTAATTGTGGAAGCGACCGTAATTAATTAATAAATGTAATGTCGACATCTTGAAAAAGAATAATAAATTTGTCCTGTACAAAAGTATAGAGTAACGCATCATATTAATGTGAAATATTGCTTTTATTACAACATATGTATGTATGTGTGTATGTGTGTGTGTGTGTGTGTGTGTGTGTGTGTGTGTGTGTGTGTGTGTGTGTGTGTGTGTGTGTGCATATTAATGCTTGCTTTTATGTTCAGCTTCAGTTACTAATACCCACTTTCGTGTCTTTAACGATAAGATTGGGAACGTCGTATATCGGCGGATATATATATATATATATATATATATATATATATATATGAAAGAAGGTTTGAAAATGCACTTATTTTTTTAAAATATTTATTTACTTAACCGGTTTCACTTTTTTAGAAAAAAGATTATCAAAACTCTTTGAGAATAATAAAAAATGTTAAAAAACAGTTCGAGTGTTAAAATGCATATATACATTCTTTGATAATAAAATATATTTAAAGTATAAAGCTTTGTATGAACTTTGTATTGTTACATACTGATTATCACATATTCTCTGATATTAAAATGAAAATGTTAAAAACAGTGTATGAAAATACACATATGGAAAAATACATATACATATTCTTATACATATTCTTTGACAATCGCATAAAGTTGAGGAGGAACTGACCTGGCTTTTTTCTCTTGTGTATATTGAGGGAATTTTTTACTGTCTTAAGAGACAGTATGACTGGCTAGCTGGGGTGGGAGGGAAGAAGAGTTAAAAAGGATTTTTTAATTTTATTTTTGGTTGGTCTGTGACAGTCTGTCATGATTCACTGGTTTTTGGGACTGGTTTTGTGCACATCTCTATGTGTGTGTGTGTATATATGTGTGTTTGTGTCCGTGTGTGTGTGTGTGTGTGTGTGTGTGTGTGCCGTTTTTATTGGTCCCAGAGTTTATTGTGGAATGTGTATATGAGTGTGTGTGTGTGTGTGTGTGTGTGTAAGCAAACGTATGTGTGTGATGGTTCATATGTATGTGTATGTCTATGTCTGTATGTGTGCGTGTATGGCATGTGTATATGAGTATGTGTGTGTTTTATCTATGGTAGGATGGTGTGTATGTGTATGGACGTTTGTGTGAGTGTGTATGTGTGTGATTAATATTTGTTAGGGTGTTGTGTGTGCGCATGTGTGTGTATGTGTATATGTGTTTGTTCGTGCGTGTGCGTGAGTGCGTTTGTGAGTGCGTGTGTATGTGTGTTTGTGTGTTTTTTTGTGTCGGTGGGGATGTTAGGTGTGTGTACGTGAGAGTGTGCGTATATCTATTTTTCTGAGTATGTATGTGTTGTTTTAATCGTCCTTGTGGTGTGTGTGTGAGAGAGAGAGCAACCGTATGTATGTGTGAGGGTGTGTACATATGTGTGCGTCTGTGTGTGTATGTATGTGTGCATCTGTGTGTGTGCGTGGGAGTGTTTTTTGTGAGTGTGGGAGTGTGTGTGTACGTGAGTGTGTGTGTGTGTCTCTCTCTGTCTGAGTGAGTGTGTTGTTTTAAATACCCTTGTGGTGTGTGTGTGTGTGTAAGCAACCGTATGTGTGTCTGATGGTTCATACGTATGTGTATGTCTGTATGTGTACGTATGTCTATTTGTGTTGTGTGTTGGTGGAGGTGTTATGTGTGTGTACATGAGTTTGTGTGTGTCTCTAAGTATATTTGTGTTTGAATTGTCATTGTGTGGACGTTTGTGTGGACGTTTGTGTGAGTGCGTCTATGTGGCTTGTATTTGTCGGGGAGGTGTGTCATTGTGTGTGCATGTGTGCTTGTGAGTGGAAGAATAAAAAATTTTGAATGGTACAACAATGCACTATAATACAAACAATGGGCTATATACCTGTTATAATTTAGTCATCCATAGTCTGATGATATTTCGGAATATAATTCCTTCTTCAGATATTCTTTCATAGAGCATTGTTGTACCATTCAAAACTTTTTATTCTTTACAAACAATGCACAATGCTTCAAACGAACTACAAACTCTCCTATATATATATATATATATATATATATATATATATATATATATATGTGTGTGTGTGTGTGTGTGTGTGTGTGTGTGTGTGTGTGTGTATGTATGTATGTATGTATGTATAAGAGGGACAGAGACAGACATACATACAGGGAGATACATACATGCATAGATACATACAAAAATATATATATACACCCACATACGATGTACATTCAAAAACTATCCGACTTCATTATTTCCCGCCAAAACTTATGCCATGCAGGTAAAACCCTCAGGGGTGGAGGTTACGCTCCTACTTGCGTGAGCGTGAAAATTTTCGTGCCGGTAAGACGTGTCCATTTTGGTTTTTTACGCCTGGAGCACAGATGTGTAATGCCCGCTCGTCAGATTTTCGTTTTCACCTTAGATGACCGAATGCATCGAGCAGAGACCATAATCCCATGTGTTATCGTCTGGCAGCGAGCTGGCAGAAACGTTAGCACGCCGGGCGAAAGGCTTAGCAGTATTTCGTCTGCCGTTACGTTCTGAGTTCAAATTCCGCCGAGGTCGACTTTGCCTTTCATCCTTTCGGAGTCGATAAATTAAGTACCAGTTACGCACTGGGGTCAATGTAATCGACCTAATCCCTTTGTCTGTCCTTGTTTGTCCACTCTATGTTTAGCCCCTTGTGGGCAATAAAGAAATAAGATGATGGTCTTTATAAGTTTGAGTCGTGGTTTGCTGCTTATGCTCTCAGCCTCAGGGTGAACTTCGCTGAAACTCTCAACAGGCACATATCTTCCGTTAAAATGGAATGCTGTGATTCTGCGCTTATTTCCACTACGTGAGCAATTTCATGGGTTGTTACGCGATAGTCTTCCATGACTATTCGCCGAACCTCCTCAATCTGCTATTCGTTTCGGTTTGTGGATGGCCTGGCTGAATGTGTCTCGCTCCCCAATGAGATGCGGCCATGCTTGAAGGGTTTGTATCACTCCTTGATCGCAGTTTTACCTATGGTTTCATCGTCAAAGGCATGCTCAATCTTCTGGACATTTTAAACTTGAGTATTACCAAGCGTTGGCAAAACTTGACACTTTCAGTTAAAGCGAAAATCTGGCAAGCGCCAACTACACATCTATACTCTAGGCATAACAGCAAGGAACTAACGCAGCCTACCGGCGCGAAGATGTTCGCGCGTGCACAGGTATGGTGGCGTCACATCTCACCCTAAGGATTTTGTCTATGCAGCATTAATTTTGGCGGGAAAACTTAATTGGGATACATTTTGAACGCACCTCGTATGCACATATAAATATATATTTATACAACCTGGCTTTCTATGTTGAACAAGTGTATTTTATCATAATATAGGGTCGATTCAAGCCTTATAAATGAAATTAGCTTAGCAGAAACTCTATGTAGGCCTGTCAGGTTCATTCTCTCTCAAATTGAAATAAACAGTCTTGTCGCATATTTTGTCCGACGAATTCTTCCTGAGACTTGCTTTAAGGGTACATGAGTTTATGGTGTATTTAGCTTCTAATTTAACGAGATCTTTAAGCTGATCAAACAATTGACTGTGTGTCTTAGAAAACGACAGAGACCCATACATTTAAGTAATATTATACTTTGTAAAGAGTTTTACATTAGTCCTGTTTTTTTTTTTATAGTGGAACCTAGTCTTGCCATGATCAAGCAGAGTTGGGATTCAAGCTATTCTAGTAATGGGAACGAAATACTATATCACGGGCTACATTACTCAATGTATGTTTATTCTAAAACGGTTGTGTGATCTGAAAAGAGTCTGACTGTTATTTCCAGCAATTCGAATGACTTTAAATGATTATTCCCTCTTTGTATCATATTATTCCCATATTATGACATGGAGTCGAAAATCTTTTTAAAACGACCTTATGTTGTCGAATGGCTAGAAATAACAGCCATATATATATATTTATGGCGGGCTTCGTTCAGTTTCTCTCTACCCATCTAGAAAATTACAAGTTACAAAGCTTTGGTTGGCCCGAAGCTATAGTAGAAGACACATGCTCAAGGTGCCACGTAGTGGTACTAAATCCGGAACTATGTGGCGGGGAAAACCACCTCACGCACATCCACGCATGCGCCTATATGTGTTTGTGTGTGTGTGTGTGTGTAAGAGAAAGGATAACGTTCCTGATAACTGAGACACATTGAATCAGAGGTTCAAGTTGATAGAAGCTCTCTATGGACAACAATACAACCCCATGCACATAGGAGCCAGGAAGGTGCCTTTATTCGGTCGCTTTAATGAACAAAGATAGAAGATAAAATGATGTTATGTTAAAACCTAAACCATTGACCTCATAAATAGATAAATAAAAAAATATCATGTATTATCAAGCTTAGTACACTTGTACTATTTTAGTCCTTTATCCTTTTTTATTCTTTTATTTGTTTCAGTAATTTGACTGCGGCCATACTGGAGCGCTGCCTTTAGTAGAACAAATCGACCCCAGGATTTATTCTTTGTAAGCCCAGTACGTAATTTATCAGTTTCTTTTGCCGAACCTCTATGTTACGTGGATGTAAGCACACCAACGTCGGTTGAAAGGTGATGGTGGGAAGGGACAGACACAAACACACAAATATTTACACACACAGACACAGACACACACACACACACACACACACACACACACACACACATATATATATATATATATATATATATATATATGATAGGATTCTTTCAGTTCCTATCTACCAAATCCACTCACAAGGCTTTGGTCGGCTCGAGGCTATCGTAGAAGACACTTGCCCAAGGTACCACGCAGTGGGACTGAACGCGGAACCATGTGGTTTTAAGTAAGCTATTTATTCCATTTTATTTGCCGTAAAGGCAGTATACAGAGTAGTTGCGAGCTAAACAAACACGTTAATGAACGAAAACGACATGATAAAATGAATAGACGAGAGACGTAATCCAACGCCCACCGATTGGATTTTTCTCAAAAACATACTTTCTTTTTAGAAGATCAATATGCTGTTTCAAACCTCTTAGAAAACGGAGGCACTAAACTTCTTACTTAACATGTTTTTTTTAAAGGAAAAAAAAACATACAATTGAGGTTTTAAACCACTACAAATATACAATGCATTTAAATTAAATAGGATGAGGTTTCAAAGCCTCTTACTATTTGACACTAACGAGGTTTTATCACCTCTTACTCATCAATATATCCATCATTATCTTCAACGTCGCTTGTGATCCCATACCCCGTTATTTTCCGTGCCTCATTCAAGTACGAGACATATGTCATGTTAGGGTCACCCGGACGTATGCGACATTCCACTTTAAGTTTTTTCAGCTTTCCCAACACGGACAACGCTATGACCTCCACAGCTATCTGCGGAGGCTATTCGGGGTCCCATGTGCAGGCCATATCTATTGTCTCTTTGTATTACGCCACTATTTTTCCACCTCGCCGTCCTTGTAGAAGAAGACAAGTAATCCTTCGTCTTTAAGAGTGGGAGTCGTTTCTTCCACCATCGGTGGCACAATTCCCACCGACCAAGGCTGTTCTCCCGTCGGTGGCGCAACTTCCACCAACGGACCTTCGTTATATGCAGACAGCACATCATCATCCACCTGCAATGATCCGTTGTTCTTTCTTTTTATCCTTTTCTTCCTGACTTCGGGAGAGTGGAGCTCTTCCGCTTTGTCCGGAATCTCTCCCCCACCTCCCGAAGCCATAGGGTCCTTCAACGGGCAACCATTGTTGCCCGCTTTCTTCAGCCTCCTCTCTCTTTGTCCGGGTAGGGGAGGTGGCTTCCGGTAACCGTTCCAGGAGCTTACCATGGTCCTGGGGGCAATTTTTCATGTGGCCTCGCTTCAGGCATGAGTGACACTTGAGGGGACGTCATTCAAGTCTCACTGGATACCTGCCGCCAGCCATTTAAAGAAAAATCTGGAAAAACCAGATCTGTTGCAGCCGATGGGGTCCACAGGGTCAAAATCGCTTTTGACTCTACCCAATCGACCGTCGGCAATAACCTTACGTTTAAGAGCCTGGGCACGCTATCTACTATCCCGTCGGATGGTATCTTCAATCCAACCCGCCTCGGTGCTTGGGGGTAACCCGCATACCCAGGCTCTTATTAATTTCCTCCCGCAATACGACGGGATGAACAGAATCTCATTGCCGTCTAAGCGCTGGCTCGCAAAATTGCGAGCCTCTTCCGGGGTGTCCAACAGCAATCACACCGTTGCATGCTTGACACCGCGGGACATGTATTTCACGGAGGAGAAATAGTCTTTCAGTTCTTCCTCTATAGTTAGTTTTGAGAAGTTCAAAAACAGTTCACACAGACAGTGTACCAAAAATTAATACCGAATAAAAATAGAAGGAAAGCAAAATAAAAGAGAAAGAAAGAATAAAAACTGAAATTAAAATAATGAGAAAAAGAAGGAACCTAAATTTAGAAAGAAATTAAAGATAGAAGTGAAAGATAAAAAGAAAACTAGTACACAAATAGAACAGACAGGGAATCTTTGGTACCGTATAATACTCCAACCAGGTAAATCCAGTAGTCAGGGTTCTTCTCGATTGTACTTCAGTTAGGTAAACTCCACAGGGTACACTCCACAGGATACAACAACATTTTGTGGCGAAATACGTCCAAAAGAATGTACAGGTTATTTGGCAAAAAAAAAAAAACGCCACAGAATTTTACCCCAAAAAAACGTTTTCACAAAAAAATTCCCAGTCCAACGTAATAGCGACGAGAACATGCCCACCAAAAACGACGTTAGAGAAACACAATATCTTTGTTTGCTAAAGTGAGCAACAATTTAAACAAGCAGACAAAATTGCCCCAGAGCTAGGCAGAAATTTACTGAAAAAATTCCCACCCAGCTCGAAGAACAAAAACAACCTACCATGACGATTTCGTTTTTTTTTTTTTTTCAATTGACGGAGCCAAAAGCTCGCGTCCTCTCTTTCACTCTTTCTCTCTCTCTCTCTCTCTCTCTCTCTCTGGAAGCAACAGACCAACTAGCGACGCATGCGCCAAAGTAAGCAAACTACTTTATTTCATTTTATTGTCTATGAAAGCCGTACATAGAGGGTGTAACTGTGGGTTGGACAAGGACATGATGATAATGGAATGAAAGAAATGGTTGGTGAGAGAAGCAACGTACCTCCGCTTTATTCGGAGGATCTTCCTTCCCTCCTGCAGCTTTAGGACCCTTCCTTGGGCAACCATTGTTGCACAACTTGTTTCTTTTTCTTTACTTTCTTCGAGGAGGTTTCCACTTCCTCGACTGCCTCCATATCTTCCTTCAATGAGGGAGCGGGGCCACTACTTCTATTAACTGCTCCAGGGCCCTACCTTGGTCCTGGGGACAGTTTTTTTTAATTTGGCCTTGTTCCAAGAACAGGTGACTGTTGGGGAGGAGGCGTCCCTCAAGAATCACTGGATACCTAGAACCGGCCATTCTCAAAAAATCTGGGAATACCAGATTCTTGGCTGATTGGGTCCACAGGGTCAAAACCGCTTCTGACCCCCCACCCGATCAGCCACAGGTAGAATTTTAACATTGAGTAGCTTGGCTACACTGCCAACCAGATCCCGGTGGATGGTGTCGTCTATCTACTTAGGTTCTATTTCGAGTGGCAGTCCACGGACCCAATCTCTTGTTAATTTCTTCCCACAGTATGTGAGAAGAAACAGAATCTTTTGCCCTTCTCAGGGCTGGCTCGCAAACTTGCGAGCGACCTCAGAGCTGTCAAACAGCAATCACACCGTTGCGTACTTAACACCCCTGGCAATAAACTTAATGGTTGGCAGATATTCTGCCAAATCTTTTTCAATTTCAACTTTGGGAAAGACCGTAATGGTGTCGAGTGACTTAGAATAAGTCCTCAACACAACCGTTCTCTCATTTAAGTCTTTTAACCACTGCTTGGGTGGGACAATCTCCCATTCCAACGCAGTGTTACCTTCTTTGCCAGACAAAGGTCCAATAAATAGTTCACAACAAAAAGTCTAAATAAAGTCCAAGAAAAAAAAAGAGCAGAAAGACGGATCAGAGAACAAGAAAGAAGGAAGACCGTTCAAGTCACGGCAACATACAATTCCGGCCAACCGATAATCCTGGTCAACAGGTATTCCAAAAAAATGTACTCCAAAAAGGTACTCCAAAAAGTTACTCCAGAGTCACAGCAGCAGGAACACAAAAAAATCCTCCACAAATTGGTAGAATTTTCCAAAATTTCAAAACTTTTCGGAGGCGAGATACGCCCCCAAATTAACAATTATCACAACTGAGTCACTTAGAGCGACTACAGGCAGACAGATGTTCGGGACCCAGTGAGGATTTCTTATTTGAAAAACGAAAAACAATATCAAGCAACAAAACCCCACTAAATCCCCCCCACCCCCACCCAGGCAAAAAAAAAAACAGATGCCTACCTTACAGTCGCACCTTCAAAAGTTCTTCACTTAAGACGGCTGCGAAAGACGTCTTGACAGCGTTCAATGTGGAAGCAACCAACTCATGCATGCGCAGCAAGCAAGCTACTTACCACACAGCCACTCCTGCGCCTATTATTTCTTTACTTTATTAAATAGATTTCGAAAGTTTGTATGCAAGTCAGGTATCACCATATGACATTTCATTGAAAGCATGTATCAAAACCGAAAGCAGTTGCTGTAAACTGCTTTTGCGCTTCTCTTTCCTTGCCTTACAATTTATTTGTTGACATAGAAATAACGATGTTTTGTTTGCCATCTAGGATTATACTTTTAGCGCTTGTGGATCAAACAACTAAATAACAAAATAAAACAGCACTCTTATATACACTTATAAGTACATATTTATTTCCGTAGAACGATGCTTTGTTTACAATCTGGGATCATGAATTTAGCGTCAGTGGTTCAGACAATTAAACGGCAATGACATAAAACTGTAGCTTTATATGTACTTATAAGTACATATTTATTTTCGTATATGTCACGTATTGTAAACACGTTACACAGAAATCATCGAAAAAGGTTGCCGTCATGTTGTAAAATCATTCTAATGTGAAAGAATAAAGAGTATTATGTCAAGCTAACTCTATTAGAAAGTTGGCAAGTAACTATTTACATTACGATATCGTATCGCTTTCTTTCTTTCTTTCTTTCTTCGTTTATTTCTTTCATTTTCGCTCTCTCTCTCTCTGGAGATTATATGCGTGCGCGCTTGTATGCATAATACGTACATGCATACATACGTATGTATGTAAGTACGTACATACATACATGCATACATGCATACACACATACTTACAGACATACATGCATACATACATACATACATACATACATACATACATACATACATTCATACATACATACATATTGCCAACTGATCACCCTCTAGCAGGAATTAAAAGGTGTCAATGAAAAAATTCGACATCAGAAGAGAATAACCAAGAGAGAAACAATAAACAAAAAAGTTAACCGGAGCAGGCAGCAGTGTAGAGAGACATGAAAGTAAAAGCATTGAACATCAAAGAAGCTACTTCACGAGAAAGACATAAACTCCTTCTCGAGAAAATTCTGGAGCGAAGAGATGGAGTTTAACCGAGATACTCTGTGGTTGGAAGAAATTCGAAGACGTTTTTTCCCTTGCATAACATCCAAGCATTGATAGTGATACCCTTGTAATTGTTATCCAGAAACTTCAGGATGGAAAAGCAGCTAGAAGAGACTTGATTGTTAGGTACTCCTACAAGAAGCTAACCTTCTACCGACTGTATTTTAGCAACCTGTACCAGCAAGCTGTCAATGGGAATAGCAGAATACCAGACTGACTAGCCTTGGTAGAGACAAAACTGATACCAAATGACAGACCCACACCCACATGGCAAAAGTCTAATTGCATGCCAGAACTTAATGCATAGCATATATACAGCATGTTTAAACATCTTCCTCCAAGACAGTTGTGAAGATAATAACGTCATCAGAGCAGAATAAGCAGCTGGGAACAAGCGAAACGGGCTGATTACTACCTAGCTCAGATACCAGGAAACCCCAAAATGGCTGAAGTTCAAAAAATAGTGCACATGGGAACTGCCCAAATCCTACGTAAAATACTGTCTATGTGATCTCAAATTTTAAAACAAACACATAATTTTCTTATGGTTTCTTAAACATTTTCTAGAACAACACTATGTTCAAATCGAAATATATGGTACCCTAGGCATGACACCTACATGAACTTCTAACTTGTTGTCTCTTGAGGTATCTGGGTGAGACTTGGATCCAACTTATACAAATGCAAAGCAAAAGTCAAACATAAAATAATAATAATAATAATAATAATAATAATAATAATAATAATAATAATAATAATAATGATATATCTGTATATATATGAATTATGTGAGGGTACATCGTCATTCCTTCATTCAGCTGAAACGGAAGCACACTCTAAAATATTTGGGAAATAATACGTTTTATGGGAGTTAATTGTTATGTCTGGTCATAGAGTAACCATAGATCTCGCAACAATTGAGTGCTTAGACGTGTAGGCGACAACGTAGACACAAACAACCAAAAGTGTACAACATCTCTACAACTGGAGGAAAAACTAAGTCACGGTCAGTTAGAATTGTAAACAAAAACCCTTACCTCAATGGAGTACAAGATGACAATCGCCACCAGCTTCACTACTGTAAACTTTTTAGAAATAAAGTAAGACCTGGGCTTCTGTTCATCCAGACCCTATTGCACACCAAAGGAGAGGTTTACCTATATCACACAGCATCCAGTTATCAACTATCGTGTTTAGGAACCTAGTGAAGGAATCAGTAAGATTGCAGATCTGTTCAAAACTCAAGAGGTTTTCGAAGAAACAGCCACTTATTACAGCGAGGCACAGGCATCCAGTTTAAAGAATCCATCTCCTATATACCGGACCCAAGCACTCGCAATTGGAAGCATCACAGTAATGTCGTTTGGATTGCTCCACTCTTTTCTCTCAACGTTAAAACTTCCGTAGTAAGAATTTTCCTTAGATTGGTGGATAAGTACTTTACAGTCACACATATACAGATGAATAGCGATTATTATAAAGCACAACTCAGTTGTGGGCCCTACATTAAGAAGAATTTCATAAGCAGCGGCAGCATCATCATCTACGATATACATAAATTGCGTAGTAGAGAGTCGATGCGAAGCCGAGGTGTCGTGTTTGGGGCTGGGCTAGTGGCCGGCACTAGCTGCCAGTGTAACAACCTAAGTAGCAACGAGAGTTACGCTGACAACAGCAGCAATGACAACAATGGTTGCGGCTACGGTGATGGCGGTTGCAGCGCATCAAGTAGGGGAAACAACAATATCAACAGTTATTACAACAACAACACCAGCATTGCAGCTGTAAATGACTGCTACACCAGTAGAAAAGAAGCCACCGAGATCATCCCTAGGAATATCAGCGCCGGCACTATCTCCATTGATAATACCGACTTCAGGCACAGAGTTAAAGAAAGAAACATTAGCGGAGGTAGCATATCCAATGCACAGACAAGAAAATATTAGGTTGAAATGACCCCTCATTTAAGCAACATCTGAAGAACCATAGGTCCACTGTTATTTTAGCGGAAAGGTGCAACGTCACGCCCCTGACCAGCCAAGAACGCCACTTAAAACATGAAAGAACCACACAGATAGGTAAATAGACGCCCCTTGAACAGCTGGGCCCTGACATAAATGGGAACAAAGAAGACAGCAATACCTAAAACTTCGGTTGTCTCGGGAAATTTCTTCAAGTGTGAATATAGTACATACTAAAATCTATTTGTGTACATAATCCCATTCTTCAAGTATAATAAGAAAATATTTATGTTACGAAATCTCTATTTTTATAATCAGAAGTATTGTTTCAATTGCCTTTGCCTAACTAATTTCAGAATTATTAAAATTAATGTCCAACAATAGCAATTCACTGTTTGATGAAATAAAAATACCTACCTTTCCTGATCCGTATTTGTCTTGGATGAACTGTTCTGTACATTTCTGACTCATCTGTCGGCAATTATTATGAAATGTAACGGTACGATGCACGTAAATTTACAAGCTGATAAATAAATACGACAAAGACATATATCATACGATTGCCGACCGATTTCTATTGTATATCACCTGATTTTTTATTAATCGTCTGTTCTTCAGTATCCTTGACCTCTGCCTGTCTTTGCATTTATATGCATCCGTAGATACATATTTTTTTTTTTACACCAAACGCTGTTGTAAGTGTTTGTGCACGAATGCATGTATGCATGTCGTTCTCTCTTTCCCTCTCTCACTCTCTCTATAACATTCTCTGTGCATATATATATATATATATATATATATATATATATATATATATATATATATATATATATATATATATGTATATATCAATACATATTTATATTTGGTTATACATCTTGTGGTATGCAGTTTAAAACCCATACACTGTATTCGGCAACCTCATGTCATTAATAGTTTGGATATAATCGCCATTAGTTTTACTTCAGAATTTCCTTCATGTTCGTAGAGTTTATTGAACATGAGAGAAAGAAATGGAATCCGTGTGAATTTTTATTATTCACGACGATCCTATCGACACATCATGCACTGGTTTCGGCTTTTCTGCATCTCACCCGCATCAGAGCACAAAAAGACGAAACATTTAAATTTCAACATTTAAAACACGCATCATTGATTTCGTGAGGAGAAAACAATTAGTTTTAAATCGCTGAAAGAGAAATAAGTAGCAGCAGTAAGTCTATTTGTCAACGTAAAGTGGCTATCCTGATTAGGTCAGTGTTGCTACCTTTTTTAGCCACAGGAAAACCTCTTTTCCTACTAACTATCGACGCAAAACTTTGTCCTTATGCTGCAAACAAGGGAGTTAATGCCCCCACTCAGACTTAAATGATATATGCGGACCAAAGTTTTCTGGGTTATTTCACTTCATCGGCATAGGATAACCGTTGGCTAGAGATGGCAGCACTAAGTCTTGCTTGAAGCATATAATTTTAAATTGACATACTGTTAATGAGCTCGTAAGGAGAAAAAAAAAACAATTTCTTTTAAGTCTCTGAGCGAGAAATAAGTTGTAACAGTATTACAGAGTACAATCTATTTGCCAACGTAAAGTGGCAGTCCTGATTCAGACAATCTTACTACATTTTTTAGCCCCGTGGAAAAGATGTTCTTTTCCACGGGGCAAAAAGTTGGTAACACTGTCCTGATGAGGACTGCCAGTTTACGCTGGCGAATAGACTTTAAATCCTAAATTTTATTTTAGAATTCATGGGAGCAACTGTCTTTGAAGACTCAAACTCTCGTTGAATGCTCGTTGAATGCTCGTAATGAGGAGCAGATAGACAGACGACAACTGATTAAAGGGTCCTTTATCTGACATAAATGGGAACAAAGGAGACAGCAAAAATCCTAAAACTTTGGTTGTTTCGGGAAATTTATTAAAATGTGAATAAAATACATACTAATATCTATTTGTGTACGTAATCCCATTCTTCAAATATAATAAAATATTTATGTTTCGAAATCTCTATTTTTATGATGAGAAGAATTGTTTCAATTGCTTTTGCCTAACTACTTTCATAATTAGTAAAATTCCTGCCCAACAACAGCAATTCACTATTTTGTGAATTAAAAAGTATCTGCCTTTCATGATCCGTATTCGTTTCGGATGAACTGTTCTGGACATTTCTGACTCATCTGTCGGCAATTATTAGGAAATTTAACGACACGATGCAGAGAGATTTACAAGCTGGTAAATAAATACGACAAAGACATATATCATACGATTGCCGACTGATTTCGACTGGATATCACCTGATTTTTCATTAATCGACTGTTTTTCTCTGTATCCTTGACCTCTGCCTGTCATTGCATTTATTTACCTCCATGAATACATATTCGTTTGAAATAATTTTTATCTATTACACATACGCAAGCATCCTTTGAGTTACGATAGCTTATATTACGAATTTTCATAATTACAAAGATTGTAATAAAGATAACTAATTTCGAGATGCAATCTTTAATTTCGCATTTAGGATAATTTTAGACAATTTGAAAAATAGATTTTTTAAAACCCCAAACGCATTTGTGAGTGTGTTAGCTCAGGTCAAAGGATAGCTTAAAATTCTGGAGAACTATGACAATTATATTTTCACACGTACATGTATGTATGTTATGTTTGTGTGTATGTATGCATGTATGCATCTCTTTCTCACTCTCACACTATGCATGTATATATATATATATATATATATATATCAATATATATCAATCGATATTTTATATTTGATTACACACCTTGTAGTATGCAGTTTAAAGCCCGTACAAAGTATCCAACAACCTCATGTCATTAATTGTTTAGATGTAATCGCCACTAGTTTTACTTCAGAAATTCCTTTGTGTTTGTAGAGTTTATTAAACATAAGTGATAAGAATGGAATTCATGTGAATCTTTATTATTCATGACGATCCTTTCGACACACAATGCACTGGCTTCTCTTTTACTGCATCTCCTCACGTTGCATCAGTGCACAATAGGTCGAAACATTTAAAGTTTAACATTTAAAGACACACATCACTGATCTCGTAAGGAGAAAAAACAATTAGTTTTAAAATTTATCTATTGCCAGCATATTGAAAAATATTTTTAATACGAAAATTATAAACAACACATAAATAAATGTAATATAAAAAAAATTCCTATGCAAAATATGCCGAGAAAATACACTTTAAATTGTCAATAACCATATATAATTCATCACTAAAAGCACTCGTTTCGAAGCAAGAATACAAAAATTTCTAAAAAATTCCGTTGTTACCGAATCGGTCAGATTTCTGAGTTAATTCATAAGACCTTTTCTCGCCATTAGCGGTAAATACGTTAAGAAATAAATGAAATACTTATTTGTACGCATGGAACAAGAATACGCATTGACATGAGTATATTTAACTTTGGACACTGACGAAATTTTTTGAAAATTTTATCCTATATTAGAGGTGAATTTAATAGCATTCCCTTCCGAACTGTCTCTTATTCTCTGTGAATTTTCAGTCTGATGATACATGCCTCCAGGTGTGGTGCAAAATTTCTATTTGGATGGGGCCACCTCCATTGATACGCAAATAGTTAGCGGTGTTCTGCAAGTCACTGTTTTGGGGCTACTACTGTTCATAATGACCCTCTCAGACATGCACTCAGTCACACACAGAGCCACGATCACAAATTATGCAGATGATATAAAAGTCTCACAGGTAATACAGAACCCTGAAGACACTATGCACCAGCAATGTGAGCTGGATGAAATATACAAGTGGGCTGAAAAGAATAACATGCAGTTTAATGCTGAAAAGTTTCAAGCCTTATTCTATCAGCATGCAAAACTAAATGCAATACCCATTAAATACACGGGACCTGGGGAGATTGCAATCTCAGAGGCACAGTCAGTACAAGACATGGGTATTTACATGAGTAATAATGCATTCTTTTATGTGCATGTTGCTAAATTGGTAATGAAATGCAGGCGACTGACCGGATGGATTCTTAGAACTTTTAGAATAAGAGATCAGGAAACTATGATGGTTCCGGAGAACACTTGTCATAAGCCACTTTGACTATTGCTCTCAATTATGGTCACCAACCAGAGTCAAATTAATCTCAGAACTTGAGGCAATCCAACGAAGCTACACGAAGAAGATAGCCTCTATGCAGCATATAAGGTATTGGGAAAGACTCAAGAGATCAAAACTCTATTCCTTAGAGCGTAGGCGAGAAAGATATGCCATAATATACATGTGGAAGATCCTCGAAGGACTTGTCCCAAACTTTGGCATCGAAAGTTACACAAATAAAAGAACTGAATGCCACTGCATAGTGCCAAGGGCTCCAAATTTGCCATCAAGATGTAGGACAAGATATTGCAATAGCCTGGGCTTCAGAGGTCCACAGCTCTTCAATATCCTCCCGAAGGACCTGAGAGACCTGCATGGGGTGGATGTAGGTATCTTCAAAATAAAGCTGGACCGCTTCCTGTGAAGTGTCCCAGATGAACCAGCATCGCGGCAGGAGGTGCAGATGAGGGCAGGAGGTGCAGATGAGGGCAGGAGGTGCAGATGAGGGCAGGAGGTGCAGATGAAGGCAGGAGGTGCAGATGAGGGCAGGAGGTTCAGATGAGGGCAGCTGCATCAAACTCTCTCATGCACCAAATGTCAATTCCTGTAGTAAAAATTCGTGAGGTAAAATTATGTAGGAACACCAAATGGTGGTGCCCCAGTATGGCCACAGCTCATGAGCTGAAACTAGATAAAATGAAAAAAAAAATGAAATGAAAAATGAATATATATATATATTAGTAGAAAAGTAGAAAAGAAGCCACCAAGATCATGTCTAGGAATATCAGCGCCCGCACTGGCTCCAGTGACAACAACGACTTTAGGCACAGAGTTAAAGAGAGAAACATTAGCGGAGGTAGCATATCCAATACGCAGACACGAAAATATTAGGTTGAACTGACCCCTCATTAAAGCAATGTTTGAAGAACCATAGGTCTACTGTTATTTTAGCGGAAAGGTGCAACATCACGCCCCTGACCAGCCAAGAACGCCACTTAAAACAGGAAAAGACCATACAGATCAGTAAATGGAGACCCCTTGAACAGCTGGGCACAGACATGGGATCAAAGGAGACAGAAATAATCCTAAAAGTTCGGTTGTCTCGGGAAATTTCTTCAAGTGAGAATATAGTACATACTAAAATCTATTTGTGTACGTAATCCCATTCTTGAAGTATAATGAGAAAATGTTTATGTTTCGAAATCTCTATTTTTATAATGAGAAGAATTGTTTCAATTGCTTTTGCCTAACGACTTTTATAGTTAGTAAAATTCCCGCCCAACAAAAGCAATTCACTGTTTTGTGAATTAAAGAATATCTGCCTTTCATGATCCGTATTCGTTTCGGATGAACTGTTCTGTACTTTTATGACTCATCTGTCGGCAATTATTATGATATTTAACGACACGATGCAGAGAGATTTCCAAGCTGGTAAATAAATACGACAAAAACATATATCATACGATTGCTGACTGATTTCTATTGGATATCACCTAATCTTTTATTAATCGTCTGTTTCACTCTGTATCCATGACCTCTGCTTGTCTTTGCATTTATATCCATAAATACATATATGTTTCAAATAATTTTTTTTATATATTATACAAATGCAATCATCCTTCGCGTTACGATAGCTTATATTACGAATTTTCATAATTACAAAGATTGTAAAAAAATAGAGAATTTCGAGATGCATTCTTCAATTTGGCATTTACGCATAATTTTTGAAAATTTGAAATATAGAGTTTTTTAAACCTCAAACGCCAATGTGATGATTTTTTTTTAGCTCAAATCAAAGTATAGCTAAACATTCTGGAAAACTATGACCATGATATTTTCACACGTATATGAATGTATGTTTGTGTGTATGTCTGCATGTAAGCATCTCCCTCCCTCTCTCACTCTATGCATGTATATATATATATATTAATAGATGTTGATAGATATCAATGGATATTTTATATTTGGTATGCAGTTTAAAGTATCTAATTTAAAGCCCGTACAACGTATTCGGCAACCTCATGTCATTAATTGTTTGGATGTAATCGCCACTGGGTTTACTTCAGAATTTCCTTTGTGTTCGTAGCGTTTATTAAACATGAGAGAAAGGAATGGAATTCGTGTGAATCTTTATTATTCATGACGATCCTTTCAATACATCATGCACTGGTTTCGCTTTTACTGCATCTCACCCGCGAAGCATCAGAGTGAAATTTCTATTTGGATAGATCACACACACACACACACACACACACACACACACACACACACACACACACACACACTCACATACACATATATATATTTATATGTACGTGTGCATGTATGCGTAAGTGTGTGTGTTTGTGTGTATGTATATATATAAATCGTCATTGGTTCATATATCTGAAAACGGAACACACTCTAAAACATTTGAGCTGTAATGTATTTTAAGATGTTAATTATGTCCGGTCATAGAGTGACCATTCATTTCGCAAACAATTCAATGCTTAAACGTATAGGCGACAACTCAAAGTCCAATGAACGTAGGCGTACATCATCTCTACAACTGGAGGAAAAAGTACGTCACGGTCAGTTAGAATTGTAAACAACAACCCTTACCTCAATGGATTTCAAGATGACAATTGCCATCAACTACACTATTACGAATTGTTTAGACATAAACTAGACCAAGGCTCCTTTTTATACAGACCCTATTGCTTACCAAACCAGATGTTTTCCTATATCACACAGCATCCTGTTATCCGCCTATCATGTTTAGGAACCTAGTAAAGCAATCAGTAAGATTGCGGATCTGTTCTGAACTCAAGAGATTTTCGACGAAACGGCCACTTATTACAGCGAGGCACAGGCGTCCAGTTTAAAGAATCCATCTCCTATATACCGCAGGCAAGCACTCGCAATTGGAAGCATCACAGTAATGTCGTTATGATTGCTACACTTTTCTCTCTCAAAATAAAAATTGCGTAGGATGAATTTTCCTTAGATTGGTGGACAAGCACTTCACAGTAACACAGATACAGATGATTAGCGCTTATTATTGAGCACAATTCAGTTGTGGGCCCAACATTAAGTAGAATTGCGTGAGCATCCCAAACCAGTGAGCAGCGGCAGCATCATCATCTACGATATACATGAATTGCATAGTATGGGGTCGATGTTAAGCCGA
Organism: Octopus bimaculoides; assembly: GCF_046866305.1. NCBI lineage: Eukaryota > Metazoa > Mollusca > Cephalopoda > Octopoda > Octopodidae > Octopus > Octopus bimaculoides. The sequence goes on from NC_142928.1 coordinate 26,241,021, forward strand.
GGCGTCGTGTTTGGGCTGAGCTACTGGCTGGCATTTGCTGCCAGTGTAACGACCTAAGTAGCAAAGAGGGAGTTACGTTGACAACAGCAACGATGATAACTATGGCTGAGACTATGGAGGTGGCAGCTGCAGTGTATCAAGAAGCAGAAACAACAATACAAACAGTTATTACGGCAACAACACCAGCATTGCGGCTGGAAATGACTGCTACACCAGTAGAAAAGAAGCCACCGAGATCATCCCTAGGAATATCAGCGCCGGAACTGTCTCCATTGACAACACCGACTTCATCCACAGAGGTAGCATATCCAGTGCAAAGACAGGAAAATATTAGGTTGACCTGACCCCTCATTAAAGCAATGTTTGAAGAACCATAGGTCTACTGTTATTTTAGCGGAAAGGTGCAACATCACGCCCCTGACCAGCCAAGAACGCCACTTAAAACAGGAAAAGACCATACAGATCAGTAAATGGAGACCCCTTTAACAGCTGGGCACTGACATGGGATCAAAGGAGAGAGAAATAATCCTAAAACTTCGGTTATCTCGGGAAATTTCTTCAAGTGAGAATATAGTACATACTAAAATCTATTTGTGTACGTAGTCCCATTCTTGAAATATAATGAGAAAATGTTTATGTTTCGTAATCTCTATTTTTATAATGAGAAGAATTGTTTCAATTGCTTTTGCCTAACTACTTTTATAGTCAGTAAAATTCCCGCCCAACAAAAGCAATTCACTGTTTTGTGAATTAAAAAATATCTGCCTTTCATGATCCGTATTCGTTTCGGATGAACTGTTTTGTACTTTTATGACTCATCTGTCGGCAATTATTATGATATTTAACAACACGATGCACAGAGATTTCCAAGCTGGTAAATAAATACGACAAAAACATATATCATACGATTGCTGACTGATTTCTATTGGATATCACCTAATCTTTTATTAATCGTCTGTTTCACTCTGTATCCATGACCTCTGCTTGTCTTTGCATTCATATCCATAAATACATATATGTTTCAAATAATTTTTTTATATATTATACAAATGCAATCATCCTTCGCGTTACGATAGCTTATATTACGAATTTTCATAATTACGAAGATTGTAAAAAAATAGAGAATTTCGAGATGCATTCTTCAATTTGGCATTTACGCATAATTTTTGAAAATTTGAAATATAGAGTGTTTTAAACCTCAAACGCCATTGTGATGTTTTTTTTTTTAGCTCAAATCAAAGTATAGCTAAAAATTCTGGAAAACTATGACCATGATATTTTCACACGTATATGAATGTATGTTTGTGTGTATGTCTGCATGTAAGCATCTCTCTCCCTCTCTCACTCTATGCATGTACATATATATATATATTAATAGATGTTGATAGATATCAATGGATATTTTATATTTGGTATGCAGTTTAAAGTATCTAATTTAAAGCCCGTACAACGTATTCGGCAACCTCATGTCATTAATTGTTTGAATGTAATCGCCACTGGGTTTACTTCAGAATTTCCTTTGTGTTCGTAGCGTGTATTAAACATGAGAGAAAGGAATGGAATTCGTGTGAATCTTTATTATTCATGACGATCCTTTCAATACATCATGCACTGGTTTCGCCTTTACTGCATCTCACCCGCGAAGCATCAGAGTGAAATTTCTATTTGGATAGATCACACACACACACACACACACACACACACACACACACACACACACACACACACACACACACACACACATATATATATTTATATGTACGTGTGCATGTATGCGTAAGTGTGTGTGTTTGTGTGTATGTATATATATAAATCGTTATTGGTTCATATATCTGAAAACGGAACACACTCTAAAACATTTGAGCTGTAATGTATTTTAAGATGTTAATTATGTCCGGTCATAGAGTGACCATTCATTTCGCAAGCAATACGATGCTTAAACGTATAGGCGACAACTCAAAGTCCAATGAACGTAGGCGTACATCATCTCTACAACTGGAGGAAAAAGTACGTCACGGTCAGTTAGAATTGTAAACAACAACCCTTACCTCAATGGATTTCAAGATGACAATTGCCATCAACTACACTATTACTAATTTTTTAGAGATAAAGTAGACCAAGGTTCCTTTTTATACAGACCCTATTGCTTACCAAACCAGATGTAGCATATCCAGTGCAAAGACACGAAAATATTAGGTTGAACTGACTCCTCATTTAAGCAACGTCTGAAAAACCATAGGTCCACTGTTATTTTAGCGGAAAGGTGCAACATCTCGCCCCTGACCAGTAAGAACGCCACTTAAAAGAGCATAGAACCATACAGATCAGTAAATGGAGGTCCCTTGAACAGCTGGGCACTGACATAAATGGTAGAAAATGAGAGAACAATAGTCCTAAAACTTCGGTTGTCTCTAGAAACCTCTACAAGTGTGAATAAAGTACACACTAAAATCCATTTGTGTACGTAATCCCATTTTTCAAGTACAATAAGAAAATGTTTATGTTTCGAAATCTCTATTTTTATAATGAGAAAAATTGTTTCAATTGCTTTTGCTTAACTACTTTTATAGTTAGTAAAATTCCCGCCCAACAAAAGCAATTCACTGTTTTGTGAATTAAAAAATATCTGCCTTTCATGATCCGTATTCGTTTCGGATGAACTGTTTTGTACTTTTATGACTCATCTGTCGGCAATTATTATGATATTTAACGACACGATGCAGAGAGATTTCCAAGCTGGTAAATAAATACGACAAAAACATATATCATACGATTGCTGACTGATTTCTATTGGATATCACCTAATTCTTTATTAATCGTCTGTTTCACTCTGTATCCATGACCTCTACTTGTCTTTGCATTTATATCCATAAATACATATATGTTTCAAATAATTTTTTTTATATATTATACAAATGCAATCATCCTTCGCGTTACGATAGCTTATATTACGAATTTTCATAATTACGAAGATTGTAAAAAAATAGAGAATTTCGAGATGCATTCTTCAATTTGGCATTTACGCATAATTTTTGAAAATTTGAAATATAGAGTTTTTTAAACCTCAAACGCCATTGTGATGTTTTTGTTTTAGCTCAAATCAAAGTATAGCTAAAAATTCTGGAAAACTTTGACCATGATATTTTCACACGTATATGTATGTATGTTTGTGTGTATGTCTGCATGTAAGCATCTCCCTCCCTCTCTCACTCTATGCATGTATATATATATATATTAATAGATGTTGATAGATATCAATGGATATTTTATATTTGGTATGCAGTTTAAAGTATCTAATTTAAAGCCCGTACAACGTATTCGGCAACCTCATGTCATTAATTGTTTGGATGTAATCGCCACTGGGTTTACTTCAGAATTTCCTTTGTGTTCGTAGCGTTTATTAAACATGAGAGAAAGGAATGGAATTCGTGTGAATCTTTATTATTCATGACGATCCTTTCAATACATCATGCACTAGTTTCGCTTTTACTGCATCTCACCCGCGAAGCATCAGATTGAAATTTCTATTTGGATAGATCACACACACACACACACACACACACACACACACACACACACACACACACACACACACACACACATATATATATATTTATATGTACGTGTGCATGTATGCGTAAGTGTGTGTGTTTGTGTGTATGTATATATATAAATCGTCATTGGTTCATATATCTGAAAACGGAACACACTCTAAAACATTTGAGCTGTAATGTATTTTAAGATGTTAATTATGTCCGGTCATAGAGTGACCATTCATTTCGCAAACAATTCAATGCTTAAACGTATAGGCGACAACACAAAGTCCAATGAACGTAGGCGTACATCATCTCTACAACTGGAGCAAAAAGTACGTCACGGTCAGTTAGAATTGTAAACAACAACCCTTACCTCAATGGATTTCATGATGACAATTGCCATCAACTACACTATTACGAATTGTTTAGACATAAAGTAGACCAAGGCTCCTTTTTATACAGACCCTATTGCTTACCAAACCAGATGTTTTCCTATATCACACAGCATCCTGTTATCCGCCTATCATGTTTAGGAACCTAGTAAAGCAATCAGTAAGATTGCGGATCTGTTCTGAACTCAAGAGATTTTCGACGAAACGGCCACTTATTACAGCGAGGCACAGGCGTCCAGTTTAAAGAATCCATCTCCTATATACCGCAGGCAAGCACTCGCAATTGGAAGCATCACAGTAATGTCGTTATGATTGCTACACTTTTCTCTCTCAAAATAAAAATTGCGTAGGATGAATTTTCCTTAGATTGGTGGACAAGCACTTCACAGTAACACAGATACAGATGATTAGCGCTTATTATTGAGCACAATTCAGTTGTGGGCCCAACATTAAGTAGAATTGCGTGAGCATCCCAAACCAGTGAGCAGCGGCAGCATCATCATCTACGATATACATGAATTGCATAGTATGGGGTCGATGTTAAGCCGAGGCGTCGTGTTTGGGCTGAGCTACTGGCTGGCATTTGCTGCCAGTGTAACGACCTAAGTAGCAAAGAGGGAGTTACGTTGACAACAGCAACAATGATAACTATGGCTGAGACTATGGAGGTGGCAGCTGCAGTGTATCAAGAAGCAGAAACAACAATACAAACAGTTATTACGGCAACAACACCAGCATTGCGGCTGGAAATGACTGCTACACCAGTAGAAAAGAAGCCACCGAGATCATCCCTAGGAATATCAGCGCCGGAACTGTCTCCATTGACAACACCGACTTCATCCACAGAGTTAAAGAAAGAAACATTAGCGGAGGTAGCATATCCAGTGCAAAGACAGGAAAATATTAGGTTGAACTGACTCCTCATTTAAGCAACGTCTGAAAAACCATAGGTCCACTGTTATTTTAGCGGAAAGGTGCAACATCTCGCCCCTGACCAGTAAGAACGCCACTTAAAAGAGAATAGAACCATACAGATCAGTAAATGGAGACCCCTTGAACAGCTGGGCACTGACATAAATGGGAGAAAATGAGAAAACAATAGTCCTAAAACTTCGGTTGTCTCGAGAAACTTCTACAAGTGTGAATAAAGTACACACTAAAATCTATTTGTGTACGTAATCCCATTTTTCAAGTACAATAAGAAAATGTTTATGTTACGAAATCTCTAATTTTATAATCAGAAGAATTGTTTCAATTGCCTTTGCCTAACTACTTTCATAATTAGTAAAATTAATGCCCAGCAATAGCAATTCACTGTTTTGTGTATTTAGAATACTTGCCTTTCCTGATCCGTATTTGTCTCGGATGAACTGTTCTGTACTTTTCTGACTCATCTGTCTGCAATTATTATGAAATTTAACGACATGATATAAAGAAATTTACAAGCCGGTAAATAAATACGACAAAATCATACGATTACTGACTGATTTCTGTTGGATATCACCTGATTTTTTATTAATCGTCTGTTTCTCTCCGTATCCTTGACCTCTGCCTCTCTTTGTATTTATATACATCCGTAAATACATATTCGTTTCAAATAATGTTTGTATATATTATACATATGCAAGCATTCTTCGCGTTACGATAGCTTTTATTACGAATTTTAATAATTACGAAGATTGTAAAAAAGATAACTAATTTCGAGATGCAATTTATAATTTCGCATTTACGGATGATTTTTGACAACTTGAAAAATAGATTTTTTAAAACCCAAACGCCATTGTCAGTGTTTTAGCTCAGATCAAAGTATAGCTAAAAATTCTGGAAAACTATGACCATGATATTTTCACAGGTACATGTATGTATGTTTGTGTGTATGTATGCATGTATGTATCTCTTTCTCTCTCTCTCTCTCTCTCTCTTTCTCTCTCTCCCTCTCTCTCTCTCTCTCTCTCTGCATATATATATATATATATATATATATATATATATATACAGAGAGAGAGAGAGAGAGAGAGAGAGAGCGATAGATAGATAGATAGATAGATATCAATAGGTATTTTATATTTGGTTATACACCTTGTAGTATGCAGTTTAAAGCCCGTACAAAGTATTCGGCCACCATATGTAATTAATTGTTTGGATGTAATCGCCACTAGGTTTACTTCAGAAATTCCTTCGTGTTCGTAGAGTTTTCGCCACTAGGTTTACTTCAGAAATTCCTTCGTGTTCGTAGAGTTTATTAAACAAAAAAGAAAGGAATGGAATTCATGTGAACCTTTAGTATTGATGAGGATCCTTTCGTCACTTCATGCACTGGTTTCGCTTTTACTGAATCTGACCCGCGAGGCATCAGTGTACAATAGGTCGAAACATTTAAAGTTTAATATTTACAGATTAAGATTTAAAGGTTAACATTTAAAGACACACTTCACTGATCTCGTAAGGAGAAAAACAATTAGTTTTAAATTTTATCAGTGGCCAGCATATTGAAAGATACTTTCTAAGGTGAAAATTATAAACAACATATAAATAAAGGCAATATTAAAAAATTTCTATCCAAAATATGCTGAGAAAATAATCTTTAAATCGTCAATAAGCACATATAATTCATTACTAAAATCACGTGTTTGGAAGCAAGCTGACAGAAATTTCTTAAGAATTCCGTTATTACCGAATCGGTCCGATTTCTGAGTTTATTCATAAGGACTTTTTACGTCATCAGCAGCAAATATGTTAAGCAATAAATGAAATACTTGCACACATAGAACAAGCATACGCATATTCATGTGTACATTTAAGTACCCCAAATATATCCAAATAGAAATTTTGCAGCACCTTGAGAAGGTAGGCTATCCAATACACAGACACGAAAATATGTAGTTTGAACTGACCCCTCATTTAAGCAACGTATGAACAACCACGAGTCTACTGTTATTTAACATCGCGTCTCTGGTCAGCCAAGAACGCCACTTTAAAGTGGATCTAACCATACAGATAATTAAATGTATGCCCTTTGATAAACTGGAGACTGATATAAATGGGAACAAACGATGCAATATTTTCTTGGCCGAGAGAGGAATATTCCTAAAAACTCGCTTGCCTCGAGGAACTTTTAAAGTGTGAATAAAGTACATACTAAAATCTATTCGACCACGTAATCCCATTCTTCGTGAATAATGAGAACATATTTATGTTTCGAAATCTCTGTTTTTATAATAAGAAGAATTGCTTCAATTGCCTTTGCCTAACTACTTTCAGAATTATTAAAATTCCTGCCCAACAATAGCAATTCACTGTTTTGTGAATTAAAAATACCCGCCTTTCATGATCCATATTTGTCTCGGATGAACTGTTCTATAATATTCTGACTCATCTGTCGGCAATGTTCATGAAGCTTAACGATGCAGGTAAATATACAAGCTGGTTAATAAATATGACAATAACACATACCATACGATTGCCGACCGATTTCTATTGGATATAACCTGATTTTTATTAATCGTCTCTTTCTCTCTGTATCCTTGACCTCTGCCCGTCTTTGCATTTATATACCTACATAAATAGATATCCTTTCGATATAATCTGTTATGTATAATAAATATGCAAGCGTCCGTCACGCTACGATACCCAATATATATATATATATATATATATATATATATATATATATATATATATATATATATATATATATATATATATATATATATATATATATATATACATATATATATATATATATATACATATATACATATATATACAAATATGTATGTATGTATGTATATATATTTATGTATGTATGTATGTATGTATGTATGTATGTATATATATATATATATATATATATATATATATATATATATATATATATATATATATATATATATATATATATATATATATATATATATATAAGCAATGTTAATTCTCTAAATGAAGTATTAACAGTAACTGCACGATAAAGTGTAGTATATTGCCACTTAAGTGTGGCTGACCCCTAGGGGTGGATGTTACTGTTGCTTTTAGCCCCAGGAGGACATCTCCTCCAGCTGGCTTATCGACACACTACTGTGTCCTGTTTGTCTCTCTCACCAAGGATCAGTGGCTATCGAACGCCGACGAAGGGAAATAACCCTGAAATCCGGATCCGTTCGTGCTACAGATCATGGTGGGAGGGATAACTTCCCTTGGCAAACAGGACACAGTAGTGTGTCGATAAGCCAGCTGGAGGAGATGTCCTCCTGAGGCTAAAAGCAACAGTAACATCCACCCCTAGGGGTCAGCCACACTTAAGTGGCAATATACTACACTTTATTGTGCAGTTACTGTTAATACTTCATTTAGAGAATTAACATTGCTTGTTTTCACCTTTTCGATATCAGTGAAGAATTTCACTGGAAAAGTAGATATAAGATTGCCAAGATTTTGTCTCTCTCACCAAGGATCAGTGGCTATCGAACGTCGACGAAGGAAAATAACCCTGAAATCCGGATCCGTTCGTGCTACAGATCATGGTAGGAGGGATAACTTCCCTTGGCAAACAGGACACAGTAGTGTGTCGATAAGCCAGCTGGAGGAGATGTCCTCCTGGGGCTAAAAGCAACAGTAACATCCACCCCTAGGGGTCAGCCACACTTAAGTGGCAATATACTACACTTTATATATATATATATATATATATATATATATATATATATATCACTGCCTTTTTTAAAACACAACAATCCTAAAAACAGACGAAAATATCAAGATAGGTGGTATAACAACCGGGAAAATCCCTTCCGACATAATGGAAAGACTGGAAGACAATGTGCCAACAATGACTCACTTTATCTTTTAGGGAGCAAGATCTCCAAACAAAAACGATAGAAAATATTGATGATACAAACAGTCAAGAAAATCCTGGACCAACTGATCTAAAAATATTCGACTTCCCACAACGGAATCTAATGGGAAATGAAATAAAAATTCTCCAATATGGTCTATAATTCCCACCACTTCCTAAACCCAACACAACAGACATTACAAAAGATAGTGAGTCATTTTGCAGAAGCTCTCGCCTATGGGAATTCTTTCAAAACAACGACAACGATGATCCATTGCTTGTGCAAAACAAAACAGGTTTTTAAACCTTCGATAAATAGAAATAATCACATGGTGGAATATATAATATGGCTGAAAAGATTTGCTAACTCAAATATTCCAGCAAACCTGTAAAACAAAATGTTACAGATGAGGAACAAAAAGCATTACAATGTCTACAAGAACTCATCTTATAGTCATTTATGAAGTTGACAAAGGAGGAACCATTGTAATAATGGACTCGACCCATTAGAAGGAAATGGATTTAAAAACAACTCAGTGACCAGCAGTTTTACAAAAAACTACATAGCAATACTGATAGACAAACTATGAGCAAAATCGACGAGTGTCCAACAAATTCAAGGAAGACAACAAAAAAGGAGTTGCATAACCTCACCTATGTTAAAGTAAAAACGAATAATTTTATGGACGTCATAATATCCATAATCCAAACAGATCAACAACATAAAAGAATTCCATACTCCATATATAAAGATTCCCAAAGCAACTGATCTCAAATTGCGTCCAATTGTTGCAGGACCAGCATCCAGCACCCAAAGATTAAGCAAATTGCTGCGCATAATTTAAAACTTTTATGCAGAATGTTTCCCAGTTTCATCAGAGATGACATGAACTTCTTAAACGTTAATCCAGAACGGGTAAATAAAGAGACAGTACTATTGGCCTTGACGTAACTAGTCTCTACACAAAAATCCCCTTATATATGGAATGGAAGAAGTAGAATTCTGGATAAGCAAACACCCACAAAAAATTCAGGAGAGACTCTCAAAAGAATTTATACTTGAAGATTTACACATAGTACTGGAAAATAAATACGTCTTCTTTGATAATCAATATTACCTGCAAATAAAAGTCGCGCCAACATTTGCCACACTAATAATGAGATACCTAGAAGAAAAAAATCTACACCCTATCCAGAACTACTTTTGACCAGCACTTCCAAATTTACCTATTAGGAAATTGGAAAAGATGGCTAGATGACTGCTTTATATTTTGGATCCGAAATAAGAAGGACCTTACAAAATCTCTTAAATTAATAAATAACACTCACCTGTTCACTATGGAAATGAATGAAAAGGAACTCCCTTTTCTGGACATCCTTATTATTAAAGAAAATGAGACAGTTACAATTGACGTCTAGTACAAGAACTCAGACACACCAATATTTAGATTTTAGATCTTTCCACCATTCCCATACAAAAATGAACATACTATTTAATATGGCAAGGCGCATATGCTCGATATTCACACATATTGTTAGACGAGAGAAGCGACTGGCAGAACTTAATATATTCCTTCAGAAACAAAAATACTCCAAGTTAATTCAACATGTTATAACAAAAGCAAAGGAAATCTCGACCTCTACCTTTCGGAGAAACATTCAAGCTAGGTGTGATAATAATAATACAAAGCCAAATATTCCGTTTGTAGTCACCCACAATCCTAGAAACCACAACATCCTACACTCAAACAAACGATACATCCCAATTCTACTTCAATCATCAAATCGCTAACAAATGATTTTAAAAAATCACAAATTATCAACACTCGAAGACAACCACCTAACCTCAAGAGACAACAAACAAAGGCGAGATTCACATTTGAAAAAGAAGTAACCAACTGTGGAGACCCCTGTTGTAGGACATGCGAATTGATTGAGCAACGGACAACCAAAATACTCTAGAATGGGAAGGAATTAAAAGTGAATGCAATCATGAATTGCAAGACAAAAAAAAATATCTACTATGTCACATGCTCATAATGTAATGAAAACTACAATGAGGAGTCAAGAAGGAAACTGACCAACCGTGTAAATTTGTATAAACAATAAATTAGGGATTCATCTGTTAGGAATGTCCTATGCAGTGAACATCTGCATTATATATACATTATATATATATATATATATATATATATATATATATATATATAAAATATATAGTTTTAGGGAAAATTACCAATTTTCAAGAACTCATCGATGAAAATCCACTATCACATATAGAAAAATTTATAATTAAAAGCACAATAAATGAGTATAATATAAAGCAAAGTAAATATCATAAGATAAATATAATAAAAAGATTACACGTGTTTCATAACCAATTTTCAAATAGAAAAGAAATTTAAATCGATTAAAATCAATTGAAATTATCGAAAATAAATTCTATTCAAAAATATAGCTACTCGTCAGATCGTAAGTAGAGCTATAATTAGATATATATCTCAACCAACAGTAAGTACCAAATGAATTAATATGAAATACTTATTATATAAAGATAGAAAAATTAT
>NC_142928.1:26262346-26264846 GCF_046866305.1 Octopus bimaculoides
CTGAGATCTACGATGCAGACCATTACATCCATCGACTTCTTATTTATTTAAGACAATACAGGGTTATTCAAAACGATTGAACTGATTTCATTACGCAATATTTTAATAAGAAAAAGTAATAGAAAACTCCAGCCAACTCCCAATCAACTTTTATTTCCTGTCTTACAAGTGTTCAATGTTGCCACCACCTGCAGTACCGGCAACATCAATGAGATAAGAGAATTCCTCCCAGACGCGTATCAGCCAATCACGATCCACTAAGAACTTCTTTGACAGCCTGGTTGAATGCTTTATCGAAGTTTTTCTATTTTCCGACTATGTCAATATCTTCTGGGATCGCCTCAAGCAAGGCAAATTTATTTTTTATTTTACACAATGAACTTGCTTTTGATATGCTGATACGCGCCTCAGAGGAAATTACCTAATCGCATTGATGTTGCCTCTGCTGCAGGTTGAACACTGAGTTTTCTATTGCATTTCCATATTAAAATAGTGCATGATGTGCTGGACGAAATGCTTAGCTGTATTTCTTCAGGCTCTGTACGTTCCTACTTCAGTTTGCGCTGAGTGCATGATGAAATCGGTTCATTCTTTTTTAATAACCCGGTATTAAGCGATATATCTACCCTGCATAATAAGACGACGTAGTATGAATGCTATTTCTAGCAAATATCCGGTTAGTAGTATATGTGCTGTTCATTCATTCACTCAATCATTCACCTGTTAACCTAAATCCACACACTTTCAACCCCACCCCTTCTTTCATTCAGGTTTTCTCTTCCCTCTCCTCCCATTTCCCAAATGGGATTTTCTATGTACATACTGTACTTTTTACTCGATTATATATTTACTACAACATTTATACTTTGTGACAAATGCTCTAATAATTCATATACTCAAACTGTCATTGCGTCAGTCAATAGGATTTATGTCCTGTTCTGTTCTATTTATATCTAAATATTTTCTGAGAGTAAGGAAGGAGACGAACAAGCCCTTATAGTTCTACTTATCAGAATCTAAAATTAAAGTAAACTTCCGCCGAGGTCTACTTTACCTTTCATCCTTTCGGGGTCGATTAGATAAGTACCAGTTACGCACTGGAGTCGATATAATCGACTTAATCCCTTTGTCTGTCCTTGTTTGTCCCCTCTGTGTGTAGCCCCTTGTGGGCAGTAAAGAAATAAGAAACTGAAAACAATAACTCAGAACGGTGGTCAATTTTCGAACATCACTCGAAATTAGTTAATTTCGCTTACTGGATTCTGTTATGTGTGACAAGCAAATGCTAGTCACCCACCTCCAGATTGGAATTGTGCCACTGTAGGAAAATAGCAGCATCCAGAGCTCGTTTCTCACTCTGATCTTCTTTCCTCTCTACGGTTTTCTTCATAGAAGTACCAGAGCTATATTGAAACTAATTATTGATATTATAAGATCTTACACAAACAATTAGCGGAATGTAAATTTTATCTAATGTTGATTAATACATTGTTTCGAGGATAAAACTTTGAAGTTGTGTGCAACCTACTTATAGTTCTCATTAATAATTATTAAGATTCCATTGAAGATAGAAAATAAAAGCGCCAAAAACATTAGATTAAGAATTAAATTTGATCAGGAATTGTACGGAAGACAATTTTGATATTTAAATCGAATGAAATTTATTGTTGCATCGGAAGGCATCCATAAGCATTTGCTTAAATCATTTCAATCGACTCTCACTGAATTACAGGCATTTTGATTATCAACATCGGAGAGAAAAATGGTGAAGATTAGCTAGCAAAAACTAGATTCAGTTAATAAAGGGACGTATCAGAATCATTGTGTTCGACGCTGCCGATCGTATTATTGATTTGGCTTAAAGAAAATAATTGTAGATTTCCAATAATCTCCGTGCTGGTTATAGCCCAACCTCTTCACATTGACAAAGTCTAGCATGGGCCTGATACCTCGATCTACACTGACAAGTTTTGGAATGAACCTGGTCTATTTATCTGTCTGTCTGTCTGTCTGTCTGTCTGTCATCACGTCTCTCCTGGGAGAGTCATAAGAGTAGATTCTTCAAGCATCTCCTCCACAAAGCCCTAACAGAAGCATCCGTCAATGGACTTTCCGGCTAGATTCCCATGTGTGACCAACTGAGTTTAAAGATATACAACCATTTCTTTTTTTGTCTACTCCTAGATCGCCTGTCTTTTGGCTTGGCTTGAAGAATTTGTCTTACGATTCGGTTGTCAAGTGATGTTGAGGAGAGAAACACAAGACACACAAACATATATATATATATATATATATATATATATATATATATATATATGTATGTATGTATATATACAACGCGCTTCTTTCAGTTTCCGTCTACCAAATCCACTCGTGACTGGAAATGGGAATTTCTACATGGTTTAAATGGTAGAATGAGTAAAATTACTCTGAAATTCTGAAATTTGCTGCGATATTTAGTCATGTCCGTTTGTATTCTGAATTCAAATCACGCTGTATT
>NC_142928.1:26267346-26277346 GCF_046866305.1 Octopus bimaculoides
GAAATTAGATAAATAACCTTCGAACAGATAGTCAGCAGCGCCGCCTGGCTGGAGCTTGGCTGCTCTGCATTGACAAGGGGCAACACCCTGAAACTAGTCTGCAGATGCCAAACCAGCAAGGGGAAACTGCTGACCTCCCCTGTTCGAAGGTTATAAAGGACACAGGTTTCGTGTGTCACATAGCTAGCTAGAAGCGATGGCTTCTTGGAGCTAATTCACGGCAGCTTTCGTCCTAATTTTGGGACTGCCATGTTGGCTTGGCGATAACTATTAATTTCCAGTACCGCTGCCGTAGTCTCCTTTAGAGAGACTTAGAAATATTAATTTCCAGTACCGGGGAATAGACTAAGTACTGTTGACGATTTTTCCACAAAATACTTCAAAGCGGCGCACCAACATAGTCGCAGTCCAATGAATGAAACAATTAAAAGATAAAACCACATCTACCACCAATAACATCGATTTCAAGCAGTACCGTCTTAAGGTATGGGAAAACTGAACAGTTACCCAGGAGCCTTACAGATCTAGCGGAGAAATTTCCATCTATATACGTAGTGGCTTACTGTTGTTGTTGGCACTCCGTCGCTTACGACGTCGAGGGTTCCAGTTGATCCGATCAACGGAACAGCCTGCTCGTGAAATTAACGTGCAAGTGGCTGAGCACTCCACAGACACGTGTACCCTTAACGTAGTTATCGGGGATATTCAGCGTGACACAGCTGCCCCTTTGAATTACAGGCACAACAGAAAGAGGAAGTAAGAGAAAGTTGTGGTGAAAGAGTACAGCAGGGTTCGCCAACATCCCCTGCCGGAGCCTCATGGAGCTTTAGATGTTTTCGCTCAATAAACACTCACAACGCCCGGTCTGGGAATCGAAAACGCGATCCTATGACCGCGAGTCCGCTGCCCTAACCACTGGGCCATTGCGCCTTCACTGTGGATTACTGTAAATAAATACTAAGTAGCCCGTTGCACTGATTTGCCCGGGGGCTTATAATGCTACTTAGACAGCCTGCTTTCAGGTCTTCAATGGATATCTTTTAAAGTCTACTTAACAGAGAAGTTACTTGAAAAGCTGAAAGAGCAAACGTGTATTTGATCTCTTGATATATGTGGTACAGATTATTCAAGCAAAAATTATGATAAGGAATGATTCTATTTGACTGCGAGCTGGCAAAACCGTTAGCACGTCGGACAAAAATGCTTAACGGCAAAAATGCTTACGTTATGAGTTCAAATTTAACCGTGGTCAACTTTGCTTTTCATCTTTTCAGGGTCGGTGAAATAAGTACCAGTTACGCACTGGGGGTCGATGTAATCCACTAGTCACCTCTCCCAAAATTTCAGGCCTTGAGCCAATAGTAGAAAAGATTATCATTTCTATTATTAGTCAAGAGTTTTATTTTTATCCCGCGTACTCACATATATACACGCACACACACGCAGACACACGCACAGTCACCCTCGTTTACGAACTGCGGAAGAAAATTCTTTACCTGTTTTGTTTTTCTTTTTACATTTGACAATATTTTTAATTATACATTGTATACCGTCAATCTGACACGACCGTGTGCCGCCATAAAGAAGCATTTTATAACACTTATATCTTAGATAGGCATGTGAAGGACTTCCTATTAGATAGGATATCTTATCAGTCTACTGCGACAGTATATCAAGCATATTCTTTACTTATAATATGTATAAAACGTACTTTGAGTTTGTCTCCTGTTTTACCATTTACTAATACATTCGTAACTGGAGCAGTATTTACTCCCTAGCAACGCAGCCCTACTTTAAATGCTGCTACTGTTGCCAGCACATTATAATATTGTGCATTCATAAGGCGGTGAGCTGGTAGAAACGTTAGCACACCGAGCGAAATGCTTAGCGGCATTTCGTCTGCCGCTATATTCTGAGTTCAAATTCCGCCGATGTCGACTTTGCCTTTCATCCTATCGGGATCGATAAATTAAGTACCAGTTACGCACTGGGGTCGATGTAATCGACTTCATCCCTTTGTCTGTCCTTGTTTGTCCTCTCTGTGTGTAGCCCCTCCTGGGCAGTAAAATAATAAGAAACGTTAGCACGGCGAGTGAAATGCTTAGAGGTATTTTATGTATCTTTACGTTCTGAGTTCAAACTCTGCCGAGTCGACTTTGCCTTTCATCCCTTCGGGGTCGATAAGTTAAGTACCAGTTGCGTACTGGGGTCGATCTAATCGACTGGCCCCCTCCCCAAAAATTTCGGGCCTTGTGTCTAGAGTAGAAAAGATTATTTATTATAATTGTTCTTGATCTGAAAAGTTTCTAATTGGAAGTCCTTTACATGCCTATCTAATATGTAAATCATTGTGTTTCCTATTAGCAAACGAAAGACGTGTAACGGACAATAAAGAATATCAAGAGATTTCCATTTTCTTGTGTTATGAATTAACTCTGCAAATAGTTTTCCGATAATTCTCTAATGTAAGTAGTTGCCATGTTTATGCACCGTCCCTCAGTACACTGTAATTTATACACTATATATCTAACCTTACAGTATCGAGCCACGTAAGGGTTGACTGCGATGCGGGAAAAAAGGAAGAGAATGTAAAGGCCCAAACTCCTGTGAATAAACATACACCTGACTCCTCACAAACTCCCAAAACTGCTCCCAAACCCACACATACACCAGCCCTTACACTAGCAAAGACACCCATTCCCCCAACTGTGGTGCCCACACAAGCCCCCAAACAAGTAGTCCAAAAGCCACAAACTCCGCACACACCAGTCCCGACAACAAGAAAAATACTCATCCCTCAAAGTCGACGGCACCTGACAGTAAAAGTGTAACTCCTCCAGATGACACCATGGTAGCAATCAAGGCGGAGTACACTCTTGTTCAAGGTCCAACCAAAAGAAAGTTGACACAATCCCCGTTCACATATTCCACACAAACGGGAAATGTAACATCTCAACATTTAAAAACCATAACCCGCCCAATCGTTCTAGAACAAACAGGAGTTAAAAGGATTTTGGTCGTGTTCGACCCAAAGGACAGATACACTAATGAAGTGTGCCACACCACACAAGGTTATATTCTAAGCACAAGGATTATCCTAGACAATGTGCCTTGATAGGCAAAACATTATTTAAACAACTGAAGGGGAGGCATCCAAAAGCCATCTCTATGTTAAAAGACATTTCAAAACACCTTAGAGAAAAGGAGAAAATAGGGGCCCCTCATGAGACGTGAGGTCGACCCCACATCACCAATTAAAAGTAAGTAGAACCTTTGCTTTTCCTTAAAATGTCAACACTTAACAGTGGTTGTTTAAATGTGCGTGGTCTGAGCTTGAAGTGGAAGCAAGAATGTTTCCTCGACGACCTTAGATAGCATGATATATATGTGATGGTCACTACAGAAACCAAGCTGGATAGGTTAGAAACCTTCTCAGCTCTCCTAAATGGCTATGAGAAAATCATGTCTCCTGGCCAGAGCGGAGATCGAGAGGGTGTAGTAGTCCTGGTCTGAAAAAGCTTGGCTCAGCAGACAAGTACAGTCTTTGTGGACCCTGAAGGTGGGTTGGTCGTTCTTGATGTGACGTACAGCAACAAGACCTTCAGGTTGATCGGTATTTACGCGCTTTGTACAAGAAGGCAGCAAACTGATTTCTATCGGTTCCTAGAGAACTTTCTCGTGATGTTCAAAGCATTAGTTGTGTTAGAAGACTACAATTCTATTTTGGATGCACGCCTAGATAGCTGTGGCTCGACTGGTAGGAGTGATAACTCACGCCTCATTTTGCTGTCTCCTTCCCTTAACAGGGAAAGGTAGACTTGTTTTTTTTTTTTGCGTAGTAGCCATACTGAAAGAAACAGTATGTAAGACGCGTGTAAGAGGTATAGTGACGGGTACCTTCGTCTCTGGCCAGGGGTTGGTTAATTTCTTTAGTTACCACCTCGATAGCAAGATCAGGCTGGAGAAGGGATACCTGTAACAGGATATGTTCGCGAAAAGATGGAAGCAAGTAATGAAGAAGCTGCGAATGACTGGTACGAGGTAAGTGGGGCCAGAAGGAAAAGTAAAGGCTCGAACCTGGCTGTTGGATGCCTTTCCTTCAGTCACACATTGCAAAATTTGCAATGATCAACAAGTTTATACAGAAATTTCTAAAAGAAAAAAAAAGAAAAGATCCAATTTTTAACAGCCTGGCATTTATATTTTATCATTCGAAACTGTTTCATTCATAATAAGCAAATTCTTCACCTTCTATATCTGTTTGTTCTTCTTTGTGCCATCTATGTACGGCTTCCATAACCAATTTATGAAATAAAGAAGCATACTTCCCAACCTAATGGCTCCCGGTTCCGTCGCTCTGCGTGGCACCTTGGGCAGGACTCTTTTTCTATAGCCTCGGGCCGACCAGAGCCTTGTGAATGGATTTGGTAGACGGAAATTGAAAGAAGCCGGTCATGTGTGTGTGTGTGTGTGTGTGTGTGTGTGTGTGTGTGTGTGTGTGTGTGTCAGAGCTTTCTCTCCACGATCGCTTGACAGCCGATGTTGGCGTGTATCTAGCGGCTCGACAAAACAGACCGATAGAATAAGTACTAGGCTTACAAGGAATAAATCCTGGGGTCGAATTCTTCGACTAAAATCTTTAAGGCAGTGCTCCAGCATTGCCGCGGTCAAATGACTGAAACAAATAAATGAATGTATTTCCTTCTGATATTGTAAGAGGGCAACCAGCAGGAACATATTATGGAAACAAACGAAGACAAATTGTCAAAGTGCTGGCAGCCATTAAAGTTTTGGTAAAAACAAAAAATATTTTAGGAAACTACAGAATTGATATGACAACTTTTGTTTATATTTTGATTATTGACAACGTAAATTTTTTTGTTATAATCTTTTCTACTCTAGACACAAGGCCCGAAGTTTTTGTGGAGGAGGCCAGTCGATTAGAATGTCAACTGTACGCAACTAGTACTCAATTTATCGACACCGAAAGGCTGAAAGGTAAAGTCGACCTCGGCGGCATTTGAACTTAGAACATAAAAACAGACGAAATATCGGAACATGTACAACAAGGTGTTCTGTTTTTCTTTTTTTCTTCTTTTTTTTTTTTCGCTTTTTTACTTTGGATGTTTTACTAATTTACTGCCGTAGTATATTTACCAAAAAACAAAAGAGTTTAATTAAAGACAAAATTTATCGACCCCGAAAAGCTGAAAGGTAAAGTCGACCTCGGCGGCATTTGAGCTCAGAACGTAAAGATGGACGAAATATCGCTAAGCGTTTCGCCCGGCATGTTAACATGTCTGCGAGCCGCCGCCTTCTAGTGTTCGTGTAACATGAATACGAAGTATCCTGTTAGTGAATGTAGGGGAGGCAACTTGTCTCGTTATGTGGAGTACGATAAAATTAAAAAAACATGGTCTATTACTCCCCCTTTTACATTTTTTTTACAACACGGAGATCCGATTTTTCAATCATTTGACTGTGGCTATGCTGGAGAACCACCATACAGGGTATTTTAGTCGAAGAAATCGACTCCAGAACTTATTCTTTATAAATTAGAGAGGGGAGTGCTTAGCAGTGATAAGTGAAATTGCAATGTTATTGTCAGTCCGAATATGTTTGATGCACGTTCAAACTGGGCAACAGGCTTCTCACAGCATTTTGTCTCGGATAATAAGTCTCGATTGTTGACGAAATTTGTGTATTGTCTCCTACTGGTCACAGACACTAAGCGGACGGCACTGTGAGCTGAATTAAGAGATTACCTCTCTTACGCTCTTCCAGCGGTTCACCGTAAATACATTACACAACATTCGTCAACAAGCGAGATATATTCACCGTGACAAAACGAAATGAGTGGCTTGTTACTGATCTACCGGGACATGGATTTGTTTATAGTGATCATTGATTGTGCAGCAAAATGCACACACTCTTTATCAAAAAAAAAAAGAAAAGAAAAACATTACCTGTACTGGTGCACAGTGTGCCACGTGTCAGATGCTAAATCGATCGCAGATTTGAAATCAGAGTGGCTTTCTCCTAGTTTAGTTGCTCAAAAGCTAGAGCTCAGACTGGCCTATGAGTAAGTAGATGCTGATAGTGCACATCAACTAAGGGGGCCGTCAGCAACCAAACACCTGGTTTTTATAGCAGACCTTTC
Organism: Octopus bimaculoides; assembly: GCF_046866305.1. Taxonomy (NCBI): domain Eukaryota; kingdom Metazoa; phylum Mollusca; class Cephalopoda; order Octopoda; family Octopodidae; genus Octopus; species Octopus bimaculoides. Next base: position 26,273,507 of record NC_142928.1, read on the forward strand.
CTTCTCCTATTTAATGTTAGACATGTAAAACTCAAAGCGCTACTTAGATTATGGAAGAAACTATTGAGATTACAAGTGAATACCGCATTGTACGATGTGTGTGTGTGTGTGTGTGTGTGAGAGAGAGAGAGAGAGAGAGAGAGAGAGCGAGAGAGACTTGAAGCCGCCCGAAGGGCGGCATTCAGGCTAGCTCTTGCAGAGGGCACGTTTGAAACTTTCAGGATCCATTTCATCTCAATCTCGTTCTATCTTCTATTACAAATCTTTAGTCGGATACTGTAACCGGAACAGGAAGATTAGTTTTCTACTTAGACATGTTTCATAAATTACAAAATATAAATATCCACACTACCACACTAGAAACGTACCTGTTATTAGTCTCAATTTGAATGTACGTGAAGCTATTTCGAATGCCCAAAATTATTTCTGAAAATGTGCTAAGCACTGATGCTGATCTTAGTTTAATCAATAAGCGCAGGAGCGCGGTAAATGCAGTAAAAATAGCGGGGTCAGTTGGGCCCCATGTAAGTGGGTTTTCAGAAATTGAACCTCTTTACGATACTCCCTGGGAGTTCATGATATGAAGTTCATTATCATTGCTCCGATTTGGTCGGCAGTGTCATGTATTTAGTTTAAAATGCACTAAAAATAGGGTGTTCAGTGGGCCCCAATTAGGTGATCCTTAAAAAAAATAAACCCTTTTAGGATATTCCCTGGGATTAGGGGAGTTGCTGGTTAGCTGTCTAGGAGGAGTTAACATCCATTAAAACGTAACGGACAGAGAAACATCACTCAAATTTATTTAAAGATATGCATGTAAGCATATAGAGGTTTACTGTTACAAACAGGCATGTCGACGTTGTTGTCTTAAGTGTGATGCCACTTAGCAATGTAGATGACTATATGCATATACATATGCACACACACACACACACACACACACACACACACACACATATTGCGATTACACATGGGACTAGACCAGGGAAGCAATAATAATGATTACTTTGACATAAAAAAAAGATGTAATACTGGCCATAGATGAAGTAGACGCAAACTCAGCTGCCGGCTCTGAAGGATTCCTAGCAAGTTCTCAAATCATGCAAGTGAGTCAAAGCGAACCCACTACCATTTCTTTTTCAAAGCTTCCTCGCAAATGGTAAGCTCCCGGGAAAATTGAAGGTAGAAATAAAATTCTCCATCCATTAAGAAGGAAACAGAGTTGATGCTAAAAGTTATAGGCTTGCCTCTTTGATCTTATATATCAGCAAATTCGTGCAACGAAAAGTTAGAAGAAATCTAATTACATCCATCCAAGACAATGACCTGTTGACTGACAACCAACATGATTTCGACCAGGTAGAAGCTGCTATGGGTAAAACTTAGTATGTTAATTATGTTACCTCACCACCCCTTCGCCAATACCCGGCGCCCCCTAGAAGGTAATGGACATTAGTTTGTAACCTTGTAAATGTTGAATGCATAAGAACACTCAAGTATTATTCAGGTGTACCAACGATTTTCCAGAATTTTTGCTTCTAAAGCCTAATCGGATTAAGCGTTTTGCCAATCAATCCCTGGATAAACAATAATAATGCATATACTCACGTCTAACCTACTAATTATGTCCGAATTACAAATTATTTCTTATAGCTTACGTATCGGAGCATCACAGTCAATTAAAGTATTCCTCTGGTATACTTTAATTTGCATGGTATTGACTGGTGCTTACGTTTGAAAATGTCAATGACGCTCTCAGGTCTCTTACCGGTGCATGATGAAACTAAAAGATAACTTTGAGCTAGATAAGCAGAGAATCTCTCAATATTTTGGTATCACCTATAACAAGTGCTGTGTAATTTGTACATGTAAACACAACACCATTTGTAGTCGCAGAGTGAAATAGACCGGTTGATACGTGTTTTTAATATTCTTCCTTAGTAATTCACCGGGGGAATTTCAACCATGTTTCGTGGTCTGCTACCACAACAGCTCCTTTATAGGATCCAGTTAGCTCAAGAAATCATCAGGAGGAACCACGTCCGGTTTCGGCCCCTACTCCTCTACCGTTTTGACGTGGCGGGGCCCCTCCTTTCGGAGGTGTCTTCAGCTCTGGTGCTGGGTGTATGTCTTCTTTCTTCTATTCCCTGGCCTCTTCGATGCAGCATCAACGAGTGTCAGCGTCCGACTGATCGTCCGCCTTTGAATTTGGTGGTCATTCTTGATACCTCGTTGTCGAAGTTTTTATAACTTGCTGCGTCATTTGCTTTCGGTACCATTAGTTGTCGGAATGCGCATCAGTTGAATACACATAGACTATATAGTCAGCACAATATTTTAAGTCACCAAATTGAGGTCAATTAAAATGGAATTATTTATAGTCTTTAGATGCAGAAAATTGTTATTAGTTTCATTCAGCAAAATATCTGAAAAATAAAATCCAGATTTTAATTCAACTTAGAAATCTCTAATGTATAGGCCTACAGCAAATATTCTGCTCAATACCACAGATTTGCTTCTCAGTTGTTTGACCTTAACCAGTTGAGCATGTCCCTTGGTGCCTGACGATATGTGCATCTCTGATCACGAGCTGAAGTAGAGGGGGAGCACCATTGCCATATGTTGAGAGGAATTCTTTGAGGTTTGAATAATTCACCTTTGAAAACATGGGTGTTTCGTCAAACATCATTAAACGAATCTTTTTCAGAGACCTTTGTCGCCATCCTGGTAATGTGCACTTGGAAAGAGGTATCATCACTCATGTCGATACCCAGGTCTCTCACTGATTTAGGCTCTGGGATTGAAATTCCCTGCGGACCAGTGTACTGTGTAAGTTTCATATTCAGTTTTGGACGTTCATAGCGCAGGGCATGGAGTTTTTCAGCATTAAACTGCATATTATTATCCTCAGCCCAACTGTAAATTGAGTCCAACTCCTGCTGCAGATATATATATATATATATATATATATATATATATATATATATATATATATATATATACACATTTGATTAATAAAGCTGGAAAGACATCACAGAAACTGCTACTCAGAATTTCACGTCCCTGTTCGTCTGACAGTTTTTCAACCAAAACTGTGCGACGAACTGGAATGTGAAACTGTGTACCAGTTTTTGTGATGTGTTTGCAGTTTTATTAAAAAAGTTTAGTACTCTCAGTCCGGTATTCGACTACTATTTTCCCCGCCTTGTTTCATATTTATGTGCTTACTCTGGTGCATATATGCAACACACACACACACACACACACACACACACACACACACACACACACACACACACACACACATATATATAGATATATATGATGGCTGCCCCCTCGTTATTGAGTATGGCCATTGCATGAAGCTTAACTTAACGGTGCTGTGATCGAATGCGACTTTTGAGCCCAGCCAAAGATCTACAATGTCTTGCACAGAGTTGGCATCCAAAACCTTTACTGGCAATAGCTGACTGTTGTTGCAATTGGGATCCATGTACATATATACATATATACATGTGTGTGTGTGTGTGTGTGTGTGTGTGTGTGTGTGTGTGTAAGCAAAAGAAAACGAAGAAAAACGATGGTTACGTCATGAACTTCATTAGCTGAATTTCATAGCAACCATCTTTTTTCTTTGTCATCTCTTTTTCTTATAACCGCTCTATACCCGTATAAACTTCGTTCCGAAACAAAAAGTATATTGATTTCTACACCAGGTTATTAGTCGAGCAAACAAGAATCGAAATATATATCTATATATATACATGAAATCCATTACATAAGGAATGAGAAAGAACGGAAGACTTACTTTGAATTGAAAGCAAATCTTCAAAGGGAACC